>NC_069502.1:952891898-952991898 GCF_027579735.1 Bombina bombina | reverse complement strand
TTACTCTCCCAGAAACAGGTTGGGGCCAATCACAATCCTTTAGAAAACCTTATCAAATGATTTATCTGCAATGATTCCCATATGCTTTAATGGTGAATTTTGTAGAAAAAATCAATAGATAAACTTTTCTAAAGGATTGTGATGTATCCCTATGTTGTATAGACACATAAAGACTGCTGTTTCCGTTTCCATCATTCCCTCCTTTCTTGGAGCATATAAGTTAAATTAGTGGCTCTAAGTATTAGACTGATGCTTAATTCATTGTCCTGTAAGCTCTACAGCATCTGTGCAATAAGTACAGACTGATGTTCACAGACAGTAAGGCAAGGTGCATAGGGACTTTATTTATTAGGCAGCAGTCCCATACAAACAGCAGATACAAAACCAGTGAGTATAATCTCACATACAGAAGGTAGAGTTATAGTTAATTATATAATAGTCAGAACATAAGCTGTTTTATATTGCTAAAGCAGTATTCTTTTAACCATTCCCTACTTTGTGTATTTAATCAATGCTTTAAATGACAATTAAGTCAAAATTAAACTTTCATGCTTCAGATAGACCATGCAATTTTAAACAACTTTCCAGTTTACTTCTATTATCTATTTTGCTTTGTTCTCTTTGTATCATGTATTGAAAACATACCTATGTAGGCTCAGGGGCAGCAGTGCACTACTGGGAGCTAGCCGCTGACTGGTGGCTGCAAATATATGTCTCTTCTGATTGGCTCACCAGATATGTTCTGCTAACTCCCAGTAGTGCAGTGTTGATAATTAATAAGATAATGGAGCAAATTTGATACTTAGGTAAATTAAAATGGTATGCTCTTGGTGACGGCCATGATAGATTGTGATAATCAGAGCTGGAGTCAGTCTACTAAATATCTTTGAATATTTGCGGCATCCATCTAATACAGTATCTCTGCAAATAGTGTCCCTCAGTGCTATCAGAACTACCAAGAGAGCAGCACTATCTTACAAAACACAGAGTATCTTTATAAAGGGCATCATGGAAATGGATTTGACAAATGTATTGCATACAGGAGCTTACAGATCTTTTGAGGGTACAGTGGCTGGGACTGACCATAGAGCTAACAAGCCTACTTACACTGAATCTAACCTTAGTGAAGCAACTTGTGACTGATGATCTAATGGTGAAACCTTTAATACAGTTACAGTTTGCTCTGAAACTGTCTGGTCAATGTTACTTATCTACCCAACGGGATCATCAGCAGCAGATTGTGGCGATAGAGCCGGAGTGTGTTGCACTTGCTGCCTATAAACCAGGCCCTCATGATGACATGGAGGAAACCATCTGCCTATGTCTCACTTCTCTGGTAAGAAAGAGCAAGACAACCTCTGTGGGTGGTGCATGAATATCCCTGTTGGTGGCTTCTGAGTGTGCCCAAATTTTGAACTGTGGGGGTTTCTGTGATTTATGTGCCTGTTATGTTTGGGATCTGGGACACCTTTCATTGCTGTCTGTTGTACATTTTAACTAACTCATCTCACAACTTGCTTCAGTAAACAATGAATTAAACGTTCTAACCGGGTCCTGCTGCAGAAAATTGGTGTTGGGTTAACACTTTTGTTTTGAGGACCTAATATAATGGTCACTGGTCCTGACACAAGATCATTGATCACAAAGCAGATTATACTTATTTTGCACCCCTTACCCTGTGACTTGTCTCTTTACACCCTTATAGCCTACTTTAAAGGGATATGAAACCCATGATTCAGATAGAGAATACAATTTTAAACAACATTTCAATTTACTTCTATTTTCTAATTTACGTAATTCTTTAGATATCTTTTGTTAAAGAAATAGCAATGCACATGGGACAGCCAATCACACGAGAGATCTATGTGCAGCCACCTATCAGCAGCTACTGAGCCTATTTAGATATGTTTTTCAACAAATGATATCAAGAGAATAAAGCAAATTAGATAATAGAAGTAAATTGGAAAGTTGTTTAAAATAACATGCTTTATCTACAATTTAAATCATGATAGAAAAAAAATCGGTTTTATGTCCTTTTAACAGAGAATTCACAGAAACATTTCAGAATGTTTGTGGGGTGAACTACGTTCATATAGCAGTCTTCTCCACAGGGGGCAGTGTACTTTGCAATATTATAACATTTTATGTTATTTCTAAATGTTTATTCAAGCTATCCAAACCACAAATTAATTGCATAATTTAACATAACAAAAAAATATTAGCTAATTTTATCTTAATATTGAGCCTAAATATTTTGCCGGTGGTCAGTAAAATCAGCCAGTTGGTGCACCCATTAAGTATGTCCTATATAGTATTTCCAATATAGACCCCCAACATAGTGACTCATCTCTGTATAAAAAATTATAGACTGACATTCTAGAGGCACTCAGCATCACTATATAAGTGTATGTTTTTTATGCAATTGTTTCATGACGTTTTGCATTTGTGCATGTAACGTGAAAGCATTTAGGACTAAAGACAAGCAGTTGTTTTTTTTCTTCAGTTTAATATTTTAGGTAGAAAAAAAATACTGGTGGATTATCAGCTACCAACTACTATAGTATAATACTACTGAAGCTTGCAGTCACCGTGGCACAGAATCTCCAGTAATGAATAAACCATTGTATTTCTCTAGTTACAGAAACCAGCTTTGATGTCATATTAAGAGGTAATGGCTAAGCAGTTGCTATGAGACCAAAGGGCTTCTTCGGTACATGACAGAAAAATACAAGCATCATTCACAAATACGTTTTTTATCTGCAAGGAATGACTGTATAAGGGAGCAAGCACTGTAAGTAAATTTGCTTATTTTGGTATTTATTGTAGCTTAATTATAAGCTCTTTTACATAACAAGATTGTAGGGCATAGTTTAGATTAAAGTAAACAAAAAACATTATAAATAATTTAAATATATTAATAACAGATGAATGACATTACAGAAAATCTAGATACGTTGTTAATGTACCTCATCAGGCACTAGTAAATGTATTTACTGTATTAGCTGGAGGTTTAACTATTATTTCATTTGAAATAAATACTTGGATATCCTCTTAAACTATGCAAAAATGAAATAGAATTTACTATTGGAAAATATAAGTGTATTTATTAATGTGTTTGTAGCAAAAAATGAAACAAATGTCATGGGTTACATTGCTGATAATTCTCTTTGATGCTGGAAAGGGACACCTTAGCTATAGGAAACGTAAATGATTTATGAAGTTAAGAGGCTCTTAAAGTGGCACCAGTTAAAACACTGTTTAAAGGGACACAACACTCAGCATTTTTCTTTCATTATTTAAATAGAGCATATAATTTTAAACAACTTTCCAATTTACTTCTATTATCTATTTTTTTTTGTTCTTTTGATATCCTTTATTACATTGTGATCACTTTGATGTTAAAAAAGGCATATCAGGAGCTAAAAACCCAACAATAAATTAGATTGGAATCAGCCCCTTATGTGTTTAACCCCTGCAAAGATGTTAAACACATAGTTAAAATTAGCGCCAGAGTAGCAATGCACTACTGAGAACTAGCGGAACACACTGGGTGACAAGAGGCATAGTTGTGTAGTCACAAATCAGCATCTAACTCCCAGTAGTGCATTGCTACTCCCGAGCTAATGGAAGTGAACTGAAAAAAGTTTTCAAATCTCATGCTCTTTCTGAGTAATGAAAGTTTAATTTTGACTTAATTGTCCCTTTAAGAGTAATGTATATATTCAAATTGCTTATATAATAAATAGAAATTCATGATAAAACATGTATTAAAGTATTAACCATACTGATAAAGCATATTACTCATCATGGCGTTCATGAACTTGAAATACAATATGGCAAAGTGGCCACAGCAAACTCATAAATATAAAAAATACAGTGCCAAAAAGTACTTAAAGGGACAGTCTAGTCAAAAATAAACTGTAATAATTCAGATAGGGTATGTAATTTTAAACAACTTTCCAATTTACTTTTATCATCAATTTTTGCTTTTTTTTTCTCTTAGTATTCTTAGTTTAAAATTAAACTTACGTAGGCTCATATGCAAATTTCTTAGCCCTTGAAGGCCGCATCTTATCTGAATGCATTTTGACCGTTTTCACAACTAGAGAGCATTAGTTTATGTGTGTCATATAGATAACATTGTGCTCACACCCGTGGAGTTACCTAGTAGTCAGCACTGACTGGCTAAAATGCAAGTCTGTCAAAATAACTGAAATAAAGGGGCAGTCGGCAGAGGCTTAGATACAAGGTATTCACAGAGGTAAAACGTGTATCAAAGGGACAGTCTACACCAGAATTTGTATTCTTTTAAAAGATAGATAATCCCTTTATTACCCATTCCCCAGTTTTGCATAACCAACACACAGTTATATTAATATACTTTTAACCTCTGTGATTATCTTCTATCTAAGCCTCTGCAAACTGCCCTTTTATTTCAGTTCTTTTGACAGACTTGCAGTTTAGCCAATCAGTGCCTGTTCCCAGATAACTTCACGTGCATGAGCACAGTGTTATCTATATGAAACACATGAACTAACACCCTCTAGTGGTGAAAAACTGTTAAAATGCATTCTGAAAAGAGGTGGCCTTTGAGGTCTAAGAAATTAGCATATGAACCTCCTAGGTTAAGCTTTCAACTAAGAATACCGAGAACAAAGCAAAATATGTGATAAAAGTAAATTGGAAAATTGTTTAAAATTACATGCCCTATCTGAATCATGAAAGTTTATTTTGGCCTAGACTGTCCCTTTAATATAACTGTGTTGGTTATGAAACACTGGGGAATGAGTAATAAAGTGATTATCTTTTTAAAAAATTATATATTCTGGTGTAGACTGTCCCTATAAGTTGATGGGTAGGTGAATACACATTAGGCTTTTAATGGATTAAAAAAAAAGCCCTGCAGAAATAATCAGATGGATGTGTCCACTTTTAAAGGTATAGCAAATACAAATTTGAAGTATATGAAACGGCAGCCTAATATCTGAGAAACAATTTGCAATCAATAATATAGCTTTGCGGTGTTTGACTCGGTAAGATTGTGATCGTTTCAACTAAAAAAATAAATAAATAGACAAATTTCGTAAAGATTGGAATGGAGGCCATAGTTACTGTATATAAAATCAATAGTGTAATAATAAAATGCTCTAACCAGTGGCAGTTCTTTGGGGGTGCAACAACAAACGCATGTGTAGCAGCCTCACTGAGCTGCAAAGAGCTCTATATATCAGGTTTACCACCATTGTTATCCCCCCCAATATTAACTTAGAGAAACACCACTGGCTCTAACACATAAGAGCATTTTCTTTTTTTATACTTTAATGTTTCTTTACTATTGTTATGATTTGTTTTTCACAGTCTTACACAGGAAGATATGGAGCCCTTTTCTTACTGTGACATCAGCTCAGTGATTATAACCAAAACCATAGACAAGATTATTTCTCCCATGGCTGTACAGCTTTGTCATTTGATTATTTCCATGGAATGTAATTGTGAAAAATACAATGGAATACATGCAGATCATATGCAGCTTGCAGAAGATTTATCCAAATCCGCAGAACATTTTGCGAACACAGCTGTCAGGTAAAGTTTCCTAACACTTCATACAGATTATTATATATAAAAACTTTAATTTACATCCATGACGTGTATATATGGTTGTCACCTCGGCCATGTTTTCCTGGACACTTATGAAATACACATGCTGTAGGGTGTGCAGGGAGGAACCTGTATTGTGCTATATATCAGCACTATTCATGTGATGTCCAGAGGCACAATACATGTTCCTCCCTGCTTACCCTGCAACCTGTGTAACTCATATGTGTCAGACCGCTGCTTCCCTAACCTTTCATCACCTCATAGGTGGCGAATTTCAATCTCCCCGGTCTTGTCCGACCGGGGAGATTGAAAGCTCCTGCCCGCACGTGATTGGATGTGCGTGGGCAGGGGGCGGGATTGCACGCAAGGGCAAAACAGCGCTCGTGTGCAATGCTGAATTCTGGCAGTGGAATTAAGCCCACCAGAGGCGAGCTGCGGTGGACAGGGGCGCATATGTGCGCCCCTGTCCGCCCCAGCTTGATAAATCGACCCCTATGTGGTATGTGGTAGGTAAATAGTTATTTCAGGTATATAGCTTTTTCCTAGGCAAATAGTTATTTTAGTTTTAATTTTTTTTGTCTAGGCAAAAGCCTTTTGCCTAACTAGTATTTAGGCAAATAGTTTTGCACATTTAAAATTCAGCTTTCAAAGCTGTTTGCCTAGAAAATAGGGGCCCAGGCAACCTGAAAAAGGGGTCTATTGCTCACTAATAGCTGCCCAGACATTCCTAGCTAGCTAGCCCCCTAGGAACCCTCAAGGAAAATGTCCCCCGTTAAGCAGTAGGTCCCTAGGTACTCCTGGATAGTGGCCCCTGCTTGCTAATAGGAGGTGCCAGTTACCTCTACTCGCCAACAGACACCCAGGTACCCCTGGTAATGGACCCCTGCTTTCTAATAGGCAGTGCCAGCAGCCCCTGCTTGCCAACAGACTCCCAGGTACCCAAGAAAAGTAGCCCCTGTTCAGCAATATGCACCTAGGTACACCAGGAAAGTGAACCCAGCTCAGCAATAGGCGTCAAGGCACGCTTAGGAAACTGGCCCCTGCTCACTAAAAGCTGCCTATGAACCCTCAAGGAAAGTGGACCCTGCTTACCAATATATGCCCTGGTAGTCCTAGAAAGTGGCCCCTGCTCACTAATAGATGGTGACAGTGATCCATGGGTGCTAACAGATGCCCAGGTACCCCAGGAAAGTGGCTCCTACTTGTCAACATGTGCCAAGGCAACCCAGGAAAGTGGCCCCTGCTCATCAATAGGCTCACAAACAACCCAGGAAAGTGGCCTCTACTTGCCAATAGCCACCTAGGAACCCTAAAAGAAAGTGGCCCCTGTTCAAAAATTTGTGCCTAGGCATTTTTGGGAATATGGTCCCTTTTCTCCCCAGAAAAGTGGCCTCTACTGGCCAATAGGTGCCCAGGCACTGCAGGAATGTGGCCCTGCTCATCAATAGGCAGAGAAACATCCCAGGAAAGTGGCCTCTGCTTGCCAATAATCGCCTAGGATCCCTCAAAGAAAGTGGCCCCTGTTCAACAATTTGTGCCCAGGCATTTTGGGAAATTGGCCCCTTTTCTCCAATATGTGCTCAGGCACCCCAGGAAAACGGCCCCTGCATGGCAATAGGTGTGTAGGCACCCAGGGAAAGTAGATCCTGCTCATCAATACCCACCTAGAAACTCTCAAGGAAAGTGTCCTTTGCTCACCACTACTTGCCCAGGCACTCAGGGAAAGTGGCCCCTAATGGACAATAGGTGCCCAGGCACCACAGAAATGTGGCCACTGCACATTAATAGGTTCCCATTCACCCCAGGAAAGTGGCCCCTGCTGGCCAATAGCCACCCGGGAACCCTCAAAAAAGTGGCCCCTGTTCAATAATTTGTGCCCAGTCATTTTGGGAATATAGTCCCTTTTCTCCAATATGTGCCCAGGCACCCCAGGAAAATATGCCCCCTGCATGCTAATAGGTGTATAGGCACCCAGGGAAAGTAGACCCTGTTCATCAATAACCACCTAGAAACATTCAAAGAAAATGTGGCCACTGCTCAACAATACTTGCCAAAGCACTCAGGGAAAGTGGACACTGCTCACCAATATATTCTTAGGTACTCTGGGAAAATGTCCCCTGATCACTAATAGGTGGTGACAGTGCCCCCTGCTCACCAATAGATATCCATACACCTCAGGAAAGTGGCCCCTGCTTGCCAATACACACCCAGGTTATCCCGGGAAAGTGGTCCCTGCTCGCTTATAGGTGCCCAGGCACCCCATGAAAGTGGGCCTTGCTTGCCAATAAGTGCCCAGGCACCCTGGGAAAGCAACCCCTGGTCACCAATAGCCCCCTAGGTACCCTTAAGAAAAGTGTCCCCAGCTTGCCAATAGCTGCCCAGGCACCCCAGTTAAATGGCCCTTGCTAACCAATAGGGCCCAGGCACCCCAGGAAAGTGGTTAATGCTCATCAAAAGACTCCAAGTCAACCTGGAAAAGTGGCCCCCGCTCCCCAATCGACACTTTCTCGGTGCGTCTGAGCACCTATTGGTTAGCTGGGGCCACTTTTCTGGGGTGCCCGGGTGCTTATTGGCAAGCAGGGACAACATTCCTGTTATACCTAGGTGCCTAATGGTTAGTTGGTGCCACTTTCCTAGGGTGATTGGGTACCTGTGCACTTATTTGTGAGAAGGGGCCACTTTTCTGAGTGTCTGGTACCTATTGGCTAGCAGGTGCTACTTTTCCGGGATGCCTATGTATCTATTGACAAGCATAGGCCACTTTCCAGGGGTGCCTGTGCACCTATTGGTGAGCAGGGACCACTTTCCCAGGTTGCCTGGACACCTACTGGCAAACAGGGTCCACATTCCTAGGGTGCCTGGGTGCATAACACTGAGCAGTGGGTTCTTTCTCACTGAGTTAATGAGTCTGATTAAACTAACCTGGCATTTACTGAGGCTATAAAGGTCTTGTTAGTGCTTTGGTGTGTTTTGGTGAGCAGGTGCCACTTTTCTTGGGTGCCTGGGAACCTATTGGTGAACATAAGTCACTTTCCCAGGGTGCCTTAGAGCCTATTGGTGAGCAGGGGCCACTTTACCAGAGTTCCATGGCTTTGAAAGCTAAAAAAAAAAAATCATGAACAGATAATTTCTGAAAACTATTTGCCTGACTTCTTATTAGGCAAAAGGCTTTTGCCGAGGCAAATGGTTTTTAAAGCTGAAAAAAAATAAAAAAAAATATTTGCCTAGGCATAAGCTATTTGCCTGAAAAAACTACAAGCATACCTCGGAGATATTGCAGGTTTGGTTCCAGACCACTGCATTAAAGTCACACTAATTTTTTTGTTTCCCAGTGTTTATAAAAGTTTTATTTACACTAAACTATAGTCTATTAAGTGTGTAATAGCATTATATGTAAAAAAAAAAACAATTTACATACCTTAATAAAAAAATACTTTCTTGCTAAAAAAAAAACTATCATCTGCGTCTTCAGTGACTCATAATCTTTTTGCTGGTGGTGTTTATTTATATATATATATATATATATATATATGTGTGTGTGTGTGTGTGTGTGTGTATTTATGTGTTTATATATGTATATAGGTGTATGTATATACAGTTGTGCTCATAAGTTTACATACCCTGGCAGAATGTATGATTTCTTGGCCATTTTTCAGACAATATGATAACACAAAAACTTTTCTTTCACTCATGGTTAGTGTTTGGCTGAAGCCATTTATTATCAATCAACTGTGTTTACTCTTTTTAAATCATAATGACAACAGAAACTACCCAAATGACCCTGATCAAAAGTTTACATACCCTGGTGATTTTGGCCTGATAACATCCACACAAGTTGACACAAAGGGGTTTGAATGGCTATTAAAGGTAACCATCCTCACCTGTGATCTGTTTGCTTGTAATTAGTGTGTGTGTATAAAAGGTCAATGAGATTCTAGACTCCTGACAGACCCTTGCATCTTTCATCCAGTGCTGCACGGACGTTTCTGGATTCTGAGTCATGGGGAAAGCAAAAGAATTGTCAAAGGATCTGCGGGAAAAGGTAGTTGAACTGTATAAAACCAGAAAGGGATATGAAAAGATATCCAAGGAATTGAGAATGCAAATCAGCAGTGTTGAAACTCTAATCAAGAAGTGGAAAACGAGGGGCTCTGTTAAAACCAAACCCCGATCAGGTAGACCAACTAAAATTTCAGCCACAACTGCCAGGAAAATTGTTCGGGATGCAAAGTAAAACCCACAAATAACTTCAAGTGAAATACAGGACTTTATGAAAACATGTGGTATGGCTGTTTCAAGATGCACAATAAGGAGGCACTTGAAGAAAGATGGGCTGCATGGTCGAGTCGCCAGAAGAAATCCATTATTACGCAAATGCCACAAAGTATCCCGCTTACAATACGCCAAACAGCACAGAGACAAGCCTCAAACCTTCAGGCACAAAGTCATTTGGAGTGATGAGACCAAAATTGAGCTTTTTGGCCACAACCATAAACGCTACATTTGGAGAGGAATCAATAAGGCTGTATTGCCTAATACATTGTATACCTTTTTTTTTAAAAATAATTGTTTTTTTATTATTATTAAAGGTCAAAAAAGAATATACAAAAAAAAAAGGGGGGAGAAAAAGAGCTACACAATCAATGTTACAATTATGTCATTTGGAACCAAAAAGCAAAAAGCAAACATAAAGATTAGATATACATAAAAAAAAAAGAAAAAGAAAAAAATGTTCCGACATTTAGACACAAATCATAACCTTTTCAAATATTAGATATTTAACTTTTCTCCCTTTATCACAATAGTCATTAACACAAAACTTACCCTAACTCATTATTATAAACCTACAAAAAGGCAAATCATTACAACAACAGATAACAAATTCGAATAATCCAGTGTTAACTTTTAGTAATTTCAACCTTTAAATTATTAAGGAAGGTGGAGCCACCTACAAATCAATTGTCAAATTCCTGACCAAATTAGAAGAAAGCTTTTTAACTTTTTAATTTTTTTAGGGGGGGCAAAGGAGGAGAGAAAAAAAAAAAAAAAAAAAAAGGGAGGGGAGGTTTGTATCTTAACTCAAATTCTCTAATGGTGATAGTAACTGATTCTGTATATTGGTATTTTTATAGTGTCTAACAAAATCTAACCACTTTAAAATAAATCTATTTTGTTGCCGTTCAGAATTAATTACATTATCAAATTGTTCTATTGTATATTGCCTTTGTAATAAAAATGTTAAATTGTTTATAGTAGGTGTATTTTTTTGGTGCCAATTTTTAAGAATGAGGTATCTTCCACCCAGGATTACCGTATTACAGAAAGCTCTGTTTACCAATCTATCCGATGTATCCAATAGGAAAATTATGTGTTGTAATTCTATTATATGTTTTGTAGCTGTCACCTTAGTTAACCAAAATTGTACACGTTTCCAAAACTGATTAATTTTTGGGCAGCTCCAAAACATGTGGGTTAAGTCAGCATCGGTTGAAGAGCAACGTGGACATACCCTTAAACCTTGTGTCGACCATTTATTTATTTTAGCAGGCGTAAAGTATATCCTATGTAAAAGTTTTATATGCATTTCTCGCCAGTTTGCCACGAGTGTGGCCTCGTCCAGGAGAGTTATGCTTTGTTTTACTTGTTCTATGTTTAAGTCTACAATCGTTGCTTGCCATTTTGAACATATCTGAGCAATATTTAGTTCCCCTGTCTTAGTAATAATCATATTATACCAATATTTAATAGAGCGTTTGCCTGCCTTAAATAATGCTAACCCCATTTTCACTCCTGGATGGCTCCATGGGAACTTATTATCTTCCATAACTTTAAGAAACCAGTGTCTCACTTGGAGGTATGCAAAAAAGTCTGCATTCTGTAAATTAAAAGACTCTTTAAGTCTCTCAAATGACATTATACTTTGTAGATCAGGCTCTCTAAGTTGTGTTATATAAGTAAGCCCTACAGTAGCCCATTTCCTAAATACTTGACTGCTAATACCAGGCGGAAAACGTGGATCACCTCTAATAGGGAGTAGATCTGAAAAATGGGGATCACTATCTACTCTACGTCGTATGTCTTGCCATGCAATTATAATATGGTATAGTGATTGTTTATTTTTAATTCTCTTTGGAATTACTTTTTTAGGACAATGCAGGAGCGCATTTAATGAGAGGGGGTATACTAAATTTTGTTCTGCTTCCGTAAATGCAATATAGTTCCCACCCGTAACCCAATCCATTGCGATTTTTGCAAGACTTACACTATTATAAATAGCAAAGTTGGGTAGTGCCAATCCACCATATTGCCTTAGTTGTGACAGTTTATATAATGATATTCGATTCGCGCCCCTCCCCCATATAAATCGTCTCATTAATTGATCTAAACTATTAAGATTCTTTTTTGGTATAATTATAGGGATGTTTTGCATTAAGTATAATATCTTAGGTAAGACAATCATCTTAACTACGTTGATTCTTGCTGTAATTGAAAGTGGGAGATTATCCCATTTCATCATCTCAAATTTAATTTTCGCAAATAGGGGTAGGTAATTCAAACTAAACCAATCTTCTGGATTGACACTAATCTGGATTCCTAAATATGTGATATATTGCGAGGCTACTTTAAAAGGGGGTGTGTATTGGTTTTGATGATGTTTACTCAGCCAGAGAAGTTCTGATTTGGATATATTAATTGTATAGCCTGAAAAAGAGCCAAAATCTTTTATAATTTCCAAAATTTTAGGAATTTCATTCTGGGCATCCTTTAAAAGTAAAATCAAGTCGTCTGCGTAAAGTAGGAGTTTAACAGGAATTTTGCCTATCTTGATCCCCCCTAAATTATCCCTTAAAGTAACTGCAAGAGGTTCAATTGCTAAATTAAATAATAATGGTGAGATTGGACATCCCTGTCGTGTTCCAGACAAGATAGGAAAGGGTGTAGTATTTGAGCCATTAACCATCAAAATGGAAGTTGCATTGGTATATAAGGCACGAATACATTCAAGAAACTGATCTTTGAACCCAAAATTCTTCATAGAGTAGAGTAAGTGGTCCCAAATAATAGAGTCAAATGCTTTATGGGCATCAACTGCCAGAATGGCGGAGTTTTGTTCACTCTTATTTTTGACATCTGCAAGGAAGTCTATTAAAAGAAAAATTTTGCGTATATTTGCTGACATATTTCTCTTAGCCATAAAGCCGACCTAATCTTCATGTATTAACGGACTCATAGTTAACTTCAATCTATCTGCTAAAATTGCAGTAAATAATTTGTAGTCGGAGTTTAACAGTGAGATTGGGCGATAGGAGTCTATTGATTCAGGATCTTTCCCTTTTTTTAGAAGTAAAATTATTTTTGAAATTGCAAAGTTAGGTGATGGGGTCTTATAGTTAATTAAATAATCATTGAATAAATCCGTAAGTACACCTATTACTTCGTTTTTAAGAATTTTATAGAATTCTGCTGGTAGGAGGTCAGGTCCGGCAGCTTTATCCAACTTAAGACTATTTATTGCGTTTAAGACTTCCGATTCCTTAATTGGTGCATTAAGTCTTCAGCCGAAAGTTTAGGTAATGTAATTTTTTCCCAAAAATCCTGTTTATTTTTTAAATTAATATCCGCTACTGAATATATGTCCCTAAAGTATTTGTAAAATTCTGCTTTGATTGTATCAAGATTCAATATTTTTTTCCCATCAATATTAAGTGATTTAATGTGGTGAATCGGTTTCCTAGCTTTTACAGATCTCGCTAATAACTTCCCTATTTTATTTCCAAATCTATAGAATCTACTTTTATTCTTCAGTTCTTGGATGGCAAATTTTTGTGATGAAAAAACTTCCCATTCTTGTTTGGCCTTCATATAATTTTGCCAGTTGGTCTGGGTATGGGATGTAATATATGCGTTATATTTATTTTTTAAATAATTTGAAATTTCAGTCTCTCTTAAATATAACTTTTTCTTAAACCTAATAGTAAATTTTTTAATTTCTTCTCTGGCTACTGCCTTAGCAGTTTCCCAGAAGATCTCTTTCTTATGCATATAATCTTTGTTCTGTTGAACATATTCGTGCCATATAGCAATGAGTCGGTTTCTAAATTCCAAGTTGTTTGCTAAATAACGTGGGAAGCCGTAGCTCTTAACTGGGTCATATCTATCTGTTTCCCACCGTGTCTTTAGTGATAGCGGGGCATGGTCTGAAATAGTAAAGTTATCTATTTGTGCTTTTATATCTAAGTTAATAATTTTGTCTGACCCTAAAAAAAAGTCTATCCGTGAGAATGTCCGATACTTTTTAGATTCACATGTAAATTCTCTACTATTAGGATATAACAATCTCCAGATATCTTTAATATTTAATGCACTAGCAAATACTTTAAGAATCCTGAAGGATTTTTTTGGGATCTGTTTAGTTTTATTTCCGATTGTCTGTAATCTATCAATATTGTTAAAAACCATGTTAAAGTCACCTGAGACTATAAGATTCGTATTTATAGAATCATGTAATTTTAGTTTTAATTTTTCCCAAAATTTTACATCTGGCACGTTTGGACCATAGACATTACATAACGTAAGCATACGTGAATTTATTATGATTTTCAAAATAATAAATCGTTCCCCTGGGTCTATCTCTTGCCCTATAATTTGATAATCTAAATTTTTGCTGATTAAGACTGCAACCCCCCTTTTACGTGTAGCACATGGGGTATAAATAACTTCATTAACCCAATTAGATTTAAGTTTCTTATGTTCTGTTTCAGTCAAGTGTGTTTCTTGTAAAAGTGCAATATCCACTCTTTTATTTCTAAGGTATGTCAGAATCCTCTTTCTTTTAATTGGGCTAGTGATCCCTCCCACATTCCAAGAAATTAGTTTTAGGGTTGCCATTTATGATTTATTCTGAAACGGCAAACCAACAACAAAACAGAAAAAAAAAAAAAAAGATAATATCTGTCCTCCTTGCCCCTCCCTCTGACCTGAACCTTTATCTTTAATAAAACATAAGTATTTAAAGTAAAATGGGCTGTCCTTATTTTCAACCATTTTTTCATTTTTATACATTTCTTAACCTTAGTTATCTTGTTTATTATATGAAAGTAAAATAAACTTATCCAGCTTGCCATACTAGTAGCTACATATGCACTAGTAGGCGAAAAGCACAAAAGTAAAAAAAAACAAAAAACTGTTTTTTAATGATTACCTAGATTGAAATTTATTCAGGAATGCCTTGGCTTCTGTGATTGTTTCTAGTGTGGTTGTCTCATTATCCATATAGATCTTAATTTTAGCAGGATATATTAAATGGGCAGCTAGGCCCATGTTTATCATACTTGTACAAAATGGGGCCATGCCTTTACGTTTTGCTGCCGTCTGGGCTGAATAGTCTTGGAAGATTAAAATTCTGTTATTGTCAATCTCTAGGTTTTTCATTTTTCTGAATGCTCTGAGTATTAATACTTTGTCCTGAAAGTTCAGATATTTAATTAAGATAGCTCGTTTCTGAATAGTATTTCTGCCGGATTTCTAATAAAGCCTACACGGTGTGCTCTTTCAACAGTAAAATTATATAGTTTAGTATCAATCCCTAAACTTTGTGGCAGAGTCACTGAGGCAAAGTATATTAAGTCTTGGAAGTTTGTGGTTTCTGGTAGGCCTACTATTTTTAAGTTGTTCCTACGTGATCTGTTTTCTAAATCTTCTATTTTATCAGTCATTTCTAAAATTTTTATATCATGTTGTTGTATAGAGAGATTTTGTTTAGTCACAGAGTCTTCAGTATCTGAAATTCTCGTTTCAATTTCTGTAAGTCTAGCTGTAAAATGTTTCATTTCTATTGAGAGTGTTGATAGCTCTGTTTTAATATGGTCAAGTTGGGGTGAGAGAGATAGTGCTACTTGTTTAGAGATTTCTTCTATATCATCTTTAGAAATATTTACAGTAGTCATTTCAGGTCTAATATCGCTAATGTTCTCAATACTATGTCTGGGCTTTCTATCTTTGGGTTTTGCTGGCATTGCGTGTAATTTAGGTGCAAAATATTTGTCCATGTGTCAAAAAAACAGAAATAATAGAGGAGTAAGAAAAGAGATATAGAATATGTGAAAGTGACAGAGTATGTTAGGTGTCATGCATGTGCTTTATAAGATGACCTAAAAAAAAAGAAAGTAAAAGAAACAAAATAGAAAGGAAAAGTGCATAAGTGTATCTAGCATGGGTAGGTGTATTGCGTGTTAGGGAGTGTTCTCCTATGTGAATTTGTGAATATGCAATGGTCAGCAATTATCATCTACTTCGATGAAGTTTATGACTCAACTACTCCTCCCTTCTTCCTCTTCTACAACCTGTATTCAAAAGATTACTTTTTCAGATATATCAGTAGGCCTAACACTCTAACACTCTAATAAACCAATTGATATATACTATATATCCATCAGAGCAAAATTTTTAAGCATTTTTCAACATTTGATGTGTACTGCATATCTATCAGAACAAAACATTTTTCAACATTTGCTATGTACTATATATCCATCAGAGCAAAATATTGAAACACCCTCCACTGAGTTATTGGTCAGAAAAGGAGCGTGAAGGATGTAAACAAAGAGGAAAAGCGAGATAAAAAAGAAAAAACAAAAAACAAGGGAAAAAAGAAAAAGTTCCTTTCCTTTCTCTCCCCTTTTCAGTAAATTTCAGTAAGTATCACTGAGATCCTATGTGCGCCAGTCAGTTCCAATCACTAAAAAACGATCAGTTATAACAATATAACAGTTTGCTATCGGCCAAAGCAAACCAACAGATAATTTTTATATTCCACATTCAATAATTTTAGTCGTTTATGATTTAGGTGTTATTCACAAATAAACAAAAACATTTTCTCCTTGTGTCTCTGAATGATTCTTTAATCAGTTATTTTGTCAGTGTCAGTGTCCTTGAAACACATATATAAAGATTAATAATAGATTCTTGGTACGTCCTTGAGACACATATGCATGGATTGGTATTAGGGAACCGG
This sequence comes from Bombina bombina, assembly GCF_027579735.1. NCBI lineage: Eukaryota > Metazoa > Chordata > Amphibia > Anura > Bombinatoridae > Bombina > Bombina bombina. The sequence continues at coordinate 952,975,289 of NC_069502.1, read as the reverse complement.
GAGTACCAGTAAAGGAGCCCCTGCAAGCAATCTAATCCAAGGGCTTTAGTATAAAGGAAAGAAAAGACTGGCAGCGCCAACTCTTTTCAGGCCACTTCCGGTGGGAGGAGCAGGAAGCGCAGGTGTACTACGCGCTCCTCTGACTAAGGCAGCACGAACACGCCGACACACCAAGCTGCCATAGGCCGTGGTTTCATACACCACAGCCTGGACCTGGGCGTTGTAACTCGCCTGAGTGTGTGGAAGTCGCGGAACAGCCAGTGGCCGGTTTGCTACGGCCGTTTGCCAAGTTTTGTCAACTGACGGCGGGGTGAGATCTGAGGCAGAGACCCAGTAACCAGACAGAGCGACAAGAGCCGTGATTACAGCAGGAAGATTGGGAAGCCCCCAATGAGGAGGTTACGCTCTAAGCAGTATTAGAGACATTGGAGGGGCATCGGACCTGACTCAAGACAGCACCGCCACCGCTAGCTGCCTAACCTGGCATTTCTGGAAGGAAGGATACACCTCCAATCGATGAGTAATAAGTCCCTGACCTGGTACAGGGTGAAGGTAAGAGATGGGCTGGCCGGGACTGTATATTGGGGATTGAAAAGTAATGGAAGTAAGTCCCTGACCTGGTACAGGGTGAAGATAGTGAGGCACGCAGTGGGAACCTATATACCCAAAGCCAGTCAGTGGATGACTTTTGAGTATAAAAAGTTTACGCCTGAATACATTGTATACCTTAATACATATGCTAAAAGCAATAATTGAACTGCTTGCTATTCTTAATAGGTATAATAGTTTATTCACAAAAGAAAAGAACAATCTTAAATAATAATGTATAATAACAACTTGTTTATATAAAAATAAAATAAATCACTACATCACCAGATCATGCATCATATATGTTCCACTTTGGCTGGGGATTCCTGTCAACTTCACCCTGAACGATATAGAAGATCTGGGAGTTTCAGCTTAATATCCAAATGGCATAACTGCCCTTGAATTGAGAAGTCCAATGAATCTAAGTCCCAGATCCTCTATATACAATTCTTGCATTGTTTTTTTTTTTTTGCAAAACTGTCTATGTGTCTCTTATTCCTGTCCAGATGTATCCGGTCCAACAAATGTCTCAACCACGGATGAGTCATTTGTTGTTTTACACATATTGTTTTGTTGAGCATTTTTTCAATCAAAACAAGTTACAAATAAGCTTCAAGTCTATGCCATGTCAGCAACTCAGGATTTCTTTAATCACTACATGAATTCATATAGGCCAAGAAGACTGGTTCACAATAATCACACTCTATACGGCCTGTCATATCACATTTGTATTACACTAGGTCCTTGAACCAATCTTATTGACCATATGAATAAGCCATGACTTTCAAAGATCTGCAGAACATTTGATAAGCCATGTAGCAATTCCATAACATTAATATACAAATTAGGATTGCTTTCACCAATACTGGGTAAATTATCCAATTTAGCATCTGAGTAGCTGATGGCGAATATCCCATAAAAATATCATGTTGTGTTGCTGTTTCAATATTTGAGCATATTTTAACTAAATCCTGTCCAATTATAGTTGTGTATATAACTTGATGTTGCAAAGTCTGATTCAACAATTTTTATATTTTTTTTATTGCACCCTATTGTATCAATGCAATGTCTTGTGGACCCAGGACATACTTGAAAACAAGAGAAATCTCAATGTATCCTTCCTGGTAAAATATTTTATAAATAAATAAATATGTGTCTTTACCAATTCTGATCTACTCATAATGTAATGCTGAAAAATATAAATTCCAATTGGGAATCATCATTGTTTTTGGTAGCCACAGGTAACTCACATTTATATGAAGTTCTGGATGTAATATATAGGTGCCATTTTCCATATTAGGTATCACCTCCTCATTAGTAACTATACATAGTGTTTGTGAAGCTATTTCAATCAACATTTTACATTGTATAGGTAGGATTGTCCAATCACAGATGTTAATAGTATTTTGCAATAAACATGGTTCATATAGTCTGGAATGAACAGTACATACCACTCCTATCATCTCTTCACATAAATTTAAATCATGTGTTAAATTATTAGTATCAATATGGGTACCTTTAAACTGAGCCATCCAATATGCACCTCCTAAAATCATAGGTAAAGCTATAAATTTGCACATAATATCTATGTCGGTAATATTATATAATTGTAAATTTCCTTTACATACTGTATCATTACAATTGATTAAAGCACTTTATCCACATGCTGGATTCTTTAATGTTCAATAATTGTTTCCATAATCCTAAATTACCAGTCATCAATCTAGTTTGAGCAGCATTTTTTTGTTGGATTTGAGTTAATGTTTTAATACTACACACTGTCCAATGAATAAAGGGAGATAAATTATGAGTTAAATCCTCCCCCCAATAAGTTGTGGCATCAAGTAAATCCAATACATCAAAACTAATATCTAATTGTTTTTGTTGTGTCTTAAAATTATTAGGCATCCATCTAGCTTGATATTTTAAAGCCTTGTTCATACCTTGTCCCACATTATGTAATATATTTGCTAAAGTTTCTATATCAAATCCATTCAGTGTTCCTGCAATTGTACCGTATGATCCTAGCAAGGTATCATGCCATGCCCTTCAGGTTTGTATTTTACACTCGGTTGTTGGTGGAAATTGAACTCCTACATCTACATCTTTTGTACATTTAATCCAACCTTTCTACAAGTTGAAGGTATCCTTTTAATTTTTTCCTGGATCAGTAACTGTACTATTCTTATTAATTAAAATAATATATTATGCCCATAAATTTTGATTACTAATTTTGGAAGCATTATAACACACAAATACATTCAAGTTTGACATATTATACACAAGTATTCCCTTGGTATATGTATAAGGTAGATCTGTGGAACTATTTTGTGCTAATGTTTGTATAGTTTGTATTCTTTCTTGAACGGTTGTCCATATACACTTCAAATCGACTCCAGCACAGCGTATTGAAGTCAAATTTTGGATATGTATAGTTCCGGTATCATTATATAAACAGTAATTCGATCGATACTTTTGTCCTGATGGGGGTGTCCAAAGATATCCTGGATTAACAGTCACAATGGCTATATTACAAAAGGTGTTGCCATCACATGTGTAATTATCCAGTTTTGAAATTTGTGTTCGATTCACCCATCCCCACCTAACAGTTTGACTTTCTTTCTGTACAATCTCTTCTCCTGGTGTTACGGCTTGTGCCCCAAAAAGCTTTAAATGGAGGCCAAAAAAAGAATTCATATACTGAATTTCAGCCATATCTGTAAAAGGTAAAACAAATTTTATTCTTGAAGCTAACATTTGTCCTCAGGTATATATTCCCATTGTTTTGTACCTGTTTTCATTACTAAAAAAGTTTTATCATTGCCTACAGCAATTACTTCAGCCGCATCTGGCGGTCCTTGAAGATTTTAAATCCATATTTTAGCACCTACATTTTTAATATTTGATGAACCAAAGCCCTTATCCCCTCTTACTGTTAATGTAGTTGGGGGTTCACCCTCTATCATAGTTGTCATGAACAATGGGATTATCAACAACTGAACCATTCTGTCCCCTTCTTGAATATGTAATATTTGTTTTCCATTGTTCACTAAAATTACTTTAATTTCTCCTTAATAATCAGCATCTATAACTCCTTCTAGTACTGATATACCCCTCATAGCTAAGCTAGATCTTGAGACAAATTGTCCATAGTGTTCAGGAGGTATCTGGCATTCTATTCCAGTTTTAATTAATTATACCTCTCCTGGTTTTAATTATGCTAACTATTGCCCCTTTAAAATATTTTTTGGATTGCCATAAATTAAAGTAGCCTCCGCCCCAGTATCCACTAAAGTGGGAAATCGTTGTACATTACCTCCTTTCCAATATATCTGCAAATTTACATAGGGGCGGTTATTAATAATCTGTAAAGCTTGTGAGAGATTATCTCTCCATCGTCCATAGTCTCCCTTATTTAATTTTAATTTTTTTCCAATGCTGTTTTTAATAAACCATTCCTTCACTCTACCAAACCAGCTGCTTGCGGATAATATGGAATGCGATATAAATTAATATGAACACTGCTGCCCTCAGCAAGTTCAGTGATTTAATTAATTTATTCAAACATTCTTAGAAGAGCTCAGGTAAAATAAACAGCACATTTTCCTTGGCAGCATCAACGTTCACTGTAGTTTATTGTCAAAACATTCCTAAATTAAAATAAAATCACCTTGAGAAATGCTCTAATATAACTATACTGATACTGCACTTATAATCTTATAAGAGTATTATAATTTTGCTGTTTCTCTATTATAACATAAGGCTATAGCTCTAGATCCTTTTATAAATCCCTATGAACAACATGACCTGTTTTCATTACTAAAAAAGTTTTATCATTGCCTACAGCAATTACTTCAGCCGCATCTGGCGGTCCTTGAAGATTTTAAATCCATATTTTAGCACCTACATTTTTAATATTTGATGAACCAAAGCCCTTATCCCCTCTTACTGTTAATGTAGTTGGGGGTTCACCCTCTATCATAGTTGTCATGAACAATGGGATTATCAACAACTGAACCATTCTGTCCCCTTCTTGAATATGTAATATTTGTTTTCCATTGTTCACTAAAATTACTTTAATTTCTCCTTAATAATCAGCATCTATAACTCCTTCTAGTACTGATATACCCCTCATAGCTAAGCTAGATCTTGAGACAAATTGTCCATAGTGTTCAGGAGGTATCTGGCATTCTATTCCAGTTTTAATTAATTATACCTCTCCTGGTTTTAATTATGCTAACTATTGCCCCTTTAAAATATTTTTTGGATTGCCATAAATTAAAGTAGCCTCCGCCCCAGTATCCACTAAAGTGGGAAATCGTTGTACATTACCTCCTTTCCAATATATCTGCAAATTTACATAGGGGCGGTTATTAATAATCTGTAAAGCTTGTGAGAGATTATCTCTCCATCGTCCATAGTCTCCCTTATTTAATTTTAATTTTTTTCCAATGCTGTTTTTAATAAACCATTCCTTCACTCTACCAAACCAGCTGCTTGCGGATAATATGGAATGCGATATAAATTAATATGAACACTGCTGCCCTCAGCAAGTTCAGTGATTTAATTAATTTATTCAAACATTCTTAGAAGAGCTCAGGTAAAATAAACAGCACATTTTCCTTGGCAGCATCAACGTTCACTGTAGTTTATTGTCAAAACATTCCTAAATTAAAATAAACACATACTGTATATAACCTATGCATCTAAGAATGAGCCTCTCTGGCTCTATACACACTTCCAATGCACTATAATGAGAGCACCTGAGCAACTGTTTGGGGTGGGGTGCTAGAAACCATGAAGATGGTTAGTCTTCCGTTAAATACAAATGTTTCTGCACACCTTACAAAATTATTTTATTAATATTACTTAGGGGTGCAAGCAACCAACCAAATAACTACACAAAATAGAATATTGCCGCACATCCCCTTCTATATTATCAAATGATTTTAAATATTGCAAAAGAAAAAAAAAGAAATCACCTAAGGTCAGATTTTGCTTAAGCCAGTCACCAACTTACAAGATTTCCCAATGTTGACTGGTCCTAACACTGCAATGTGATGCCTTTCTGTGCTGTAACATTCCTGCTGTAACTATATATTTCCTGATTTTAACTTTACTAACTTTCCTTTTTCGTTTCTTATATTATTAGCTACTACCTTCATCGCAGCTACTTCAGCTACATGTTGATAAGTACTCAACTTATCTGACAGTAACCTATTGTTGTATTGCGCTACCATGATATTACCCTCTAATTCAGAAATATGTTTTTCTAATTTTAAATTACACTTACGCCAATCTTCTACTTCTAATGTTGTTCCCTATATGCGGTACACACTATCCATATCCTCCGTGCAGCGGTCTTTTCTTTTCCTCTCTCAACAGGCTCTTCCTCTAATGTTTTAACGATTCGATATATATAGGAGCGCCACAGAGGGCTAAGGTATATCACAGGACTAATCTAGATCAAATAATTCCAAGAAAACAAACTTGTAAATCTAAGTCCAACAAATATCTGTTAAAATTCCTTTTAATCACTTTGGGTTATATACAATTAAACCCATCACATGTGTTCCATTACAATACAATCTAAAATGCAATGCAAATACAATAAAAAATAGAGAGTACAAAATACAATAAAAAAATTTTTTTATGGGATCTCGAAGTTCTGTCTTTTATATAGTATAAAAACTGAGCTTATAGCTACAAGTCCGGATTTAGACTACTATCAGTCAGCTATGTAATACTGAGGAAGCTTAGAGCTGATGGGGTGAAGTTAAACTAGAAATATTTAAGATTCGAGTAGGGATCCGGGTAACAGCTACCCAATCACAGATTACACTTGCGCAAGTTGAATTAGGGTTACAAATATCCAGTAGTGGAAGTTATAAACAAGTGATGACAGGAAGTATACGATCTAATTTGTGCTCAATATAATATAATCAAATTACAATCCAATTTGTTAAAAATAATAAAATCCTAAACAATTGCACTCCAAACCCACAAGTTACAGAATTCAAAAATTAAAAATGAAAATAAATATAAAATCTGAGTAAAAACTGTGATCCAAAGATAAAGTGACTTTGTGAAAAAATATACAAATTGTGCAAACAAATGATGTGTTATATATAAACCAAATCCAACCTAGCTAGAACAATACCGGTATGTTCTGAACAAATTAAACTAAAATCATCTTAACCTTAGTGGGAGATTTACAAACTTCTTTGTAAGAAAAATGTACAAACAAATGTAAATAATCCCTAATATAAAAAGTGAATATATGTGCGTGGATCCTTAACTCCCTCAAAAAATACTGGCAATCTCCTAATCGAATAATATCCTAGAGAATCAGATGTAAACAATGAGTCAAATACAGAAATACTAAATAGGAAAAATAAGGAGTATAAAATAAAAATAAAAAATAAAGTCTGAATGGTCCTGTGAACAGAGTCCTATTATGGATTTAAAAGTCAGTTAAAAATCCAATTCCTGATATAAACCAAGGATTTCCGGAGGAGGAGCCCAGGTGAATGGTCATGTGAGACACCTGCTCCGGCTCACCTCTCCTGCAAGCTCACTGGCGGGAACTCTGCGCCCAAGCCCTGGGACCCTGGGCGGCTTGCATTAGCCAGAACTACCGCTACCGGAATCCCCTCTGGTGCCACTCCATTGCACTTTGCTGCACGTAGCAGCCATACAAGGACCTAATCTCTCCTATCATTCTCCAGCAGAGATTTAATTAAAATCGCTATACCTTGGCAGAAAGCTGGGAAGGAGGACAAAAAATAAAGAGGACGACTCTCTGCCTGCTGTCCAGACTTAACGCCGTTACTGCCCAAATTACCTCCTTTCTAACAGTGATGCACGTAGAAAGCCCTACCAGCTTTAAATGCAGAATGCCCTCACCTGCCTAGACATATAACAAGACATGCCTAACACCGGGGACCTCAGCCACCTGGGACTTTAACCTACTCCTATCCCTTAACAATCTGTGGCAGTGGAGCTGAACCTAACAGCTTATCCCGGCATTGATCCCTGATACAGCTTTTCCTTTTGCCCCTGCACTCTCACCTGGTTCTGAGGTGGGAGCTCCTGGCCGCCTGGAGGACCTTGGGCGAGTGCGGCACACCGAATGCACCGAGCCGCGGCGTCCCTGACGACGGGACGGTGAGAAGGCGCAGGGATCCACGGGGCGCTGCTCCCCATTGGCCCGGACGTCCCCTCCCACCGGTGCTGCGTGAGGGGCCCGGGTCACGTCCATCTGCTGCGCTGCTGGTCCTGTCTTGAGTCGCGGCGACTCCTCCTGCAGTCTCTCCGGACTGGTTCTGGCGTGCAATGGTCTCTGGAACTTCTTTACCTACCTCTGCCGACTGAGTGCTCCCCCTCCCACCGGTGCTGCGTGTAGGGGGAGACCGGTCTCTCAAGGAAATCTCCACGGACATCCCTTATCTATGGCCAGGGGCCGGTAAAGTATCAAATTGACTCATTCTTATGTCCTCTTGCTTCTGTTTGTTTCCCGAATACAACCTCTCTGCATGTCAATTATTTATTACAAGTAAACTGCCATTAATGCACTTGCTTGAACTGTATTGGCTCTGTACCCTTTAAAGAAAGGGAAAAAGGGAAGAAAAAGGAAAGGGAGAAAAAAACCTTCCTAATTAGGTTAATACCCTAAGGCCGGCTGTTAACACCTTCTATGACAAGACTTTGGGCAAAAGTAAGGGAAGGGAATCAGAAAAGAAGGGAAGAAAACAAAGGGGAAAAAACACTGAACCGCAAATTACCAAGAATTCAACCTGGGACTTTATTATATATGTTAAAAAAATGTACAGAATTTAGATATATGGACATAATTTGTATGACTCCCGTCTCTCTCGGTGCTTCTTAAACATAAAAAAAAAAAAAAAAAAAAAAAAAAAGAAATCACCTTGAGAAATGCTCTAATATAACTATACTGATACTGCACTTATAATCTTATAAGAGTATTATAATTTTGCTGTTTCTCTATTATAACATAAGGCTATAGCTCTAGATCCTTTTATAAATCCCTATGAACAACATGATTACATTACTAGATTGTCACTATATAGGATCTTAAATGTATGTTGAGCCTGAGTTCTACCCAGCAACACTGGCCTATTATTACTAATAAAGGGGCCACACCTATACCTACAAACTAGTAACTAGTACCCTAGCACTATATAGGCCTATAAAAAGCTGCTTGGCCAATATATTATTAGCCCTATACTACTACCAATTAATGATATTGGTGCACATAGAAATACACAAGTAAAATTATACTCCTTAGATAGGATCAGTACATTACTCTAAGACGATACCACACTGTCTCCATTTTTTCTGTTTATCTCACACATTATGAACACAACTCTCTAAACGCTTTCCACTCCAAAACTGCTCATAGGCTATGATATCACTAAGAGAGCGAATAACTATTATCTACCTTGGTTACCCATACAGTACTACTACCCATTAGACCACTGTTTGTAAAATGCAAAACTTCAAAACTTACCATAGAAATGTTACTGTTTAAAAAACATTTGTTATAATGTCTCTCATATTACTTGTGGGCTAAATGAAAATCCCTGGTCTTTTCACCTGTATCTTTCTGTAGTTAAAATTATAAAATTTAAACACACAGAAAACTTGACTATTTCTATAAGAAATCTATAACCAGAGTACTTGTTAAAATAATTTAGTGCTGACATCTAGAATCAACTTATATAGAGAGTGACCAACCTATACTGCTATTCCTTAGCAGATTAGAAACCCCTTATCTTCTGAAGAAGAGAGGAACTGAGCATCTGTTTAAAACCCCCTTACTCCCATATCAAAGAATTATGTAATTGTCTGCTTTGGCTATAACACTAGGGACAAAGCACATTGTAGAATCCTATTATCTGTAACTTTCACTAATCACACAAAATTGCTACTCTGCCACAATCATAAACACCCCAACGTCACCTGCACTAAACCCTAGCACTTACTTTGGTAATTAGACTAAATTGATCCTTTACAGAACTTCACATTAGCCACCTTAAACTAGCTTAAATACACGACACCTCACTTTTTCACTTACTACCCTTGATCACAAATATTGTTTCTTGAAACACAACTTTCTCCCACTACTCCTCACCTCACTGTGCCCTCACACTCTGTCACTTCTCCGGATCAATCTCATATAGGAACACACCTTCACTCAATCCCCTTGGCTTCCCCCCTCCACTCTTTTGGAAGGGCCCTTCACCAACACCCTCCCCCGTCACTATCACAATTAGACACGTGGCTTATGGATAAATTTGTATCTATTGCATCTAAGACACCCTCTCCAAATATGGCAGCTAGACAAAGGGACAGGAAACCTAAAAATACTCAGGATTCTACCACTGAAGCACAATCAACCTTAGCCCATACAATAGCGATGCCGGAACTCTCTACCCCACAGAGTCTGGTTGCAAGCATTACAGAAGCACTTACACCTAAATTTGATGTTCTTAGGGCAGAGATTAGGCAGGACATTTCCTCACTCACCCAAGAGATTAGACAATTCTCCAGCAGGCTGCAAGAAATGGAGCAGCGAGTATCAGATCTAGAAGACCTAACATTAGGGCATAGCTCTAAATTAGAAAGTTTGAACAATAATACTCAAAAAATTTATGATAGGCTGGAGGATCTGGAAAACCGCTCCAGAAGAAATAACATTCGGATAATTGGTCTTCCAGAAGACAAACAATTTGATGACTTATGTTGCTTTATCTCAGACACACTCACAAAGGCCCTTAAAATTCCTCCAACCTATCATTCAATTCTGGTGGAGAGAGCCCATAGGTTAGGCACCCCTCGTTCAGATAACAAAAACGGCAATCGCCCTAGACCGGTTATTGCAAGACTACTTAATTTTCAGGACAAAAATATGATATTACAATATTTTCGGAAAAACCAGCCCATCTACATAGAAAATGCTAAAATTTTAATTTTCCAAGATTTCTCTGCATATACAGCTTCCAAGAGAAGAGAGTTGGCCCCAATCTGTACCAAATTCATACAGGATGGTCACCATGCCACTATAATTTATCCCTCCAAACTCAGACTTATAGTTAATAATACAACACATATATTTGAAGATGCCCAGTTGGCTGAAAATTTTTTCAAAACTATGAACCCACAACCTCACTAAAAAATGACTTTGCTACACATTGAGAAATTAGGCCTTGTGATTAGGGAACCCCCTTGGGATAGGGTGGTCTTTGTCTACTGTATGTATGTGCTCCTTTTTTTTTTTTTTTTTTTTTCTCTCTTCTTCCCCCTCTCTCGACCTCTCCCCCCCCTCTCCACAATCTAGATGACACAAGGGATTAATAAATTAAAAATAGTATCATGGAATGTGGGAGGCATCTCGACTCCCATTAAACGAAAGGCGATACTTACACATCTGCGGAAGGCTCAAGCCGATATCGGTCTCTTACAAGAAACCCACCTAAATTCAGAAGAATCTCTAAAACTAAAGGCGCAATGGGTCAAAGAGGTCCTTGCAGCACCGAGTGTTGGAAAAAAGAAAGGTGTGGCTATACTGATTGGAAAAAAAGCCAAAGTAGAGATATTGCACTCTGAGGCTGATCCCGGGGGGAGATACATTCTGGTAAAGCTGAGGAACGCACAGATAACTTATACAATATGTAACATATATGGACCAAATACCTCCGACCCAGAGTTCTGGAATCTAATCCAGTCAAAACTCCTATTAACCACTGAAGGACACTTGATCCTAGGAGGTGACTTCAATATGGCACCACATTGTCCCCTAGACAGACTTAGAAACAATGTCAAACAGTTAAAACAAAAAAAAGATAATCTAGACTCCAAAATATTCAATAAAATTAAGCACAACTTAGCATTACGTGACATCTGGAGAGTCCAGAACCCTGGCGCCCAAGACTACACCTGCCTTTCAAAAGCTCATAAAACCCTCTCCAGGATTGATTTATTCCTAATTGATGAACGTATTGCAATAACAAAAGTAAAAGCAGGATTAATGCCAATCCTTCTATCTGACCACGGACCCATTACTCTTGAACTTTACCATGATCAATTTAATACGAATACCTCACGATTTTTTTTTCCTTATCATCTAACTACAGACCTAAAATTTAAAAAATGGATGAGGGATAAATTTGCCGAATATGTTAATTTTAACAAAGAATATATACAGCGCCCCGATATATTCTGGGAGACTGCGAAAGCAGTTCTTAGAGGAGAAATTATCGCCTACTCTGCCATCCTATCCAAAAAGGTAAAGTTAAGAGAGAGGGAGATGAATAATTCCCTGATCAATTCATATAACTGTTTTTTACTTGAAAAAACTCCTTTAAACTGGGCAAAATATATTCGTGCCAAAAGCATTAGAGACACTTTTGCAATGACCCAAGAAACCCACAGAGAACTTAGGTTCCAAGCCAAACTTTATAGATTTGGTAATAAATCTGGAAAAATGCTAGCCAAATTAGTTAAAAATGAAGGAAAAAAACCACTGATAGAAAAACTAACTCATAATGGAAAACAGGTAACGAACCCAGAAGATATAGCGGGTATATTTATAGAATACTTTCGTGACATATATACATGCAGAGGCTATGATGCTGTGAAAGCATCAGAATTCTGGAGTAAAATCACTTATCCATCAGCCTCGGACGAAGAGACATCCAGTCTTAACTCCCCCATTTTAATAGAAGAGATAGAGGAAGTAATCTCTAATCTTTCCCTTAATAAGGCAGCAGGTCCGGATGGACTCCCAAATGAATTTTTCAAAATTCTATCAGCCCAAATAACACCTTACCTGAGCAATCTCTTTAACGAGATGTACATTAACGGCAAATCGGCCTCACCTTCCTTCTCCTCCTCATTTACGACCCTGATTCTAAAAGGAGGGAAGGATCCATCTCAAAAAGAGTCATATAGACCCATTGCCCTCCTAAATTCTGATTACAAAATCATGACATCTATCTTAGCAAACAGACTACAGAATATCTTAACAAAAATAATTCACCCGGATCAAGCTGGCTTTCTTAATAACCGAAACTCTGCTGCAAAAATTAGAGAACTTCTTGTCACTTTAGACTATACTCAGAACCCTCCCTCTTCTGAGGTGGAGAGAGAGGGCATCCCTGATTTAGCTATCCTGTCAATCGACGCAGAAAAGGCGTTTGACTCGGTTATTTTTAACCATATAATAACATCTTTAACAAAATTTGGGATTACAGGAAATTTCTCTAATTTCCTAGAAAATCTACATAAACAATCCCATACGAGATTAATAATAAATAATATTAATTCTCCTCCGATTGCAATGGGTAGGGGGACGCGCCAGGGATGCCCTCTCTCTCCGCTTCTCTTCGATATAGCCATTGAACCCCTGGCCATTATGATAAGAGCATCTTTAGAAGGTATAAAAATTCGGAACTATGAAATAAAAATGGGACTATATGCAGATGATCTTTTAATCTATCTCTCCAATACAAAGCTTAATATACCAAAACTTCTCCAATTAACCGATCACTTCGGTCTATTTTCAGGGTACAAAGTAAATAAAACAAAGTCTGAGATTCTCTGGCTGAGGAGAAATAATAGTTCCATTCTAAACACTCCATTTAGGGTGGTCCATGAATCCTTTAAATATCTCGGGATCCACATACCAATTGATTTAAAAGACCTATATAAACTTAATATTACGCCCATATTAACTAGCTTTAAGGAGAAATTAAAAAATTGGCAACACCTGCCTCTATCCATATCTGGCCGATCAGAGTTATTCAAAATGATTCTTCTTCCTAAAATTCTCTACATTCTGCAGAACGTCCCGCTAATCTTATCAGAGAAAGACATTCGCTTCTTTAATACCATGCTTAGACAATTCTTATGGCAAGGGAGAAGATCTAAGATATCCCTTGCCAAACTTACTGCACCAAGGGATTTTGGAGGCTTAGCAACACCCAATATTAGATTCTATAACCTTAGCTTCTTAGCACGAATAATTACGGACTGGATCTTTACTAAGAATTATATCCTTAACAATGAGTTAGAAAGGAATGTCTGCGAACCATACCTTCCATCAACCATGATTCACTGCCAACCAAAGAAGCTCCCAGCAGAGATCAAGAAACTTAAAACCATATATAACCCAATCAAGGCTTGGTGGAAAACAACCAAAGCCTTGGCAATAAACACCACGGTTTCAAATTATTTTCCTTTGACAGGGAATCCACAGTTCCAAGCAGGTATAAATTCAGCAGTCTTTAATCGATGGCACAATAACGGCCTTGTCAGGATATCCCAATTAATTGACAGCGATAGAAAATATACTAAAACCTTTGAAGAATTGAAGAATGAATTTAATCTTCTTAATAAAGATTTTTTTGCATATCTGCAAATAAGACATTATATCGCCGAATTAACTAAAGAGGCGGGCTGGTCTTGGGTGCTAGGTAAACTGGAAAGCTGGTTAACTTTAGTTAAAAACGGACACACATCTATTACCCCGTGCTATCATATACTCAGCGCTAACCAGGGTGCTTCCACTCTGGACAAGATGGCAGTGGTATGGTCCTCCCTAATATTCCAGAGTAACATAGAACCAAAAACTCTTCAGTTATCAATTAACAAAGTATCATCCACCACCCTGTCAGCCACCTGGCGAGAGGCACATCTTAAGCTCCTTCACGGGGCCTATTTCACTCCGGAGAAAGGCCTCAGAGTGCACAATCAACAATTTAATAAATGTCCAAAATGCTCTTATCTTGCGGCAGATCTGGTACATATGTTTTGGAAATGTCCTAAAATTAGACGGTTCTGGAACAAGTTAGAATACTGGCTTAGAACTGTCTTGAAAATCGAGACAATTACTTTATCACTATACCGAATCATATTATGTTTGAATACAGAAAATAGTTACCAGAGGAACGAAAAGTTAGTAAATCTCTCTATCTTAGCATCTAGATATTTAATCTGTAAAAAATGGAAAATGAGAACACTGCCGACTATTACCGAAGTTAAGAACTACTTAAAAAAACAATGCGTACTAGAACAGAAAGACACAAACATTGACAAGGAATCAGATATAAAACATTTCTTTAATAAATGGGCAGCCTTTATTAAAACATTTCATGAAAGGGAAATTGATTACTTGATTTTCCCATTTAAAAACTCAGAAATAGTCCTCCTTGGCATTTGGTAGCTGGAGAGGGGGGGTAGAGAGTAATTGATATTTTCTCCCTTTTTTTTTTTTTTTTTTTTTTTTTTTGTTTTTTCTTCTTCTTTTCTTTGCTCTGTTTTCTAATTTTTTTTTTTTTATTTTTTTTTCTATTATTTAGTTTGTTCTTGTTATGTAAATATAGATGACGTCATGGAGGTCATGACGACTGAGAGTATTGGTTTAAAGTTTCAAAAAAAAAGGAAAAAAACCAGCAGAGTATATAACTCATTTATCTGAAATACGGATAATTTTGTCAATTATTTTTTTTTTTTTAGGTCTGACTTCATGTTATCTTTATCTTTCTGTATAAGCCCTGCGTGGCGCAAGACATGGTTTTTTATTTTTTGCCTTTTCTCTGTATACATTGCTGGATATAAATAAAAGTTTAAAAAAAAAAAAATCCAATTCCTGGTGTCCCTCGATAGGGTCCAATGTAGCTGATGATCCTAACTTTTTAGGGATCCCAGTCGTGATCAATACAAACAATACCTAAAAAAGAAAAAGAAAGTGCACTAAACAAACAGCCTATGGGGTGCGGAGTATTGGTAAATAAACTCACCCCACTCAGCAATATCCTGGAAATATGGCAAGCCTCACAAATCGTATGCCGATTGTCCGTCTACGCGTTTCGGCCCTCTGATGGGCCTTTCTCAAGACATAGTGAGGCTAAGGGTTTACTAACCTTATATAGTGTTCTTAGGGATATTTTCCTAGAGTATTGGCGCCAAAATGCCTCAGGATGGGACCGGATTGTCCGCCAACATTTTTCGGCCAATATCGCTAAACCGGAAGTGCGGGTTGTACATACTTCCGGTAGGTCATATCCAGTATTTCCGTAGCCATTTTGAAAAAGGGCATTTGGAATTGTGGCATTTTTTTTTTCCTCTAATGTTTTAACTGCATCAACAAGATTAGCTTCTTTAAGAGTCAAGTCCCATTGTTTAAACAACCACGCTCCTTTAGCTACCTCATGTGCCACATCGTTATAAGGTAAATCATCCCACCCGGGAATAGTAACGTCTTTGACAGTGTTAACTCTTTTGTTAAACATCGTTACCCCTAAATAAAAGAAACAATTTTCTTTTGTGAATAAGTTCGTTATTTATTTATGATTTGAAAGCAAAACACCCGCAACCAACAAAAGTATTTCAACACTCAAATACTTAAATGCCCCAAACTCGTCGCCAAATTATGTATTGCCTAATAAAATGTATACCTTAATACATATGCTAAAAGCAATAATTGAACTCCTTGCTATTATTAATAGGTATAATAGTTTATTCAGAAAAGAAAAGAACAATCTTAAATAATAATGTATAATAACAAGTTGTTTATATAAAAATAAAATAAATCACTACATTACCAGATCATGCATCATATATGTTCCACTTTGGCTGGGGATTCCCGTCAACTTCAGCCCGAATGATATAGAAGATCTGGGAGTCTCAGCTTAATATCCAAACGGCATACTGCCCTTGAATTGAGAAGTCCAATGAATCTAAGTCCCAGATCCTCTATATACACTTCTTACATTTGTTTTTTTGCAAAACTGTCTATGTGTCTCCTATTCTTGTCCAGATGTATCCGGTCCAACAAATATCTCAACCACAGATGAGTCATTTGTTCTTTTAGAATACATATTGTTTTGTTCAGCATTTTTTCAATCAAAACACGTTATATATAAGCTTCAAGTCTATGCCATGTCTGCAACTCAGGATTTCTTTAATCACTACATACATTCATATAGGCCAAGAAGACTGGTTCACAATAATCACACTCTATACGGCCTGTCATATCACATTTGTATCACAAAGGCCTATTTTGAAAGGTACACCATTCCTACTATGAAACACGGAGGTGGATCGCTGATGTTTTGGGGATGTGTGAGCTACAAAGGCACAGGAAATTTGGTCAGAATTGATGGCAAGATGAATGCAGTATGTTATCAAAAAATACTGGAGGAAAATTTGCATTCATCAGCCCGGAAGCTGTGCATGGGACGTACTTGGACATTCCAACATGACAATGATCCTAAACACAAGGCCAAGTTGACCTGTCATTGGCTACAGCAGAATAAAGTGAAGGTTCTGGAGTGTCCATCTCAGTCTCCTGACCTCAATATCAATGAGCCACTCTGGGGAGATCTCAAACGTGCAGTTTATGCAAGACAGCCCAATAATTTACAGGAACTGGAGGCTTTTTGCCAGGAAGAATGGGCAGCTTTACCATATGAGAAGATAAAGAGCCTCATCCACAAATACCACAAAAGACTTCAAGCTGTCATTGATGTTAAAGGGGGCAATACACGGTATTAAGAATTAGGGTATGTAAACTTTTGATCAGGGTCATTTGGGTAGTTTCTGTTGTCATTATGATTTAAAAAGAGTAAACACAGTTGATTGATAATAAATGGCTTCAGCCAAACACTAACCATGAGTGAAAGAAAAGTTTTTGTGTTATCATTCATATTCTCTGAAAAATGGCCAAGAAATCATAAATTCTGCCAGGGTATGTAAACTTATAAGCACAACTGCATATATATATATGTGTGTATTTATTTGTTTATATGTGTATATGTCAGAAAATTGTGTCTATAGACTTGCTCGACACAGGATTGCCACAAACCTTCAATTTGTAAAAAGAGCAATACCTCTGAAGCTCAATAATTCGAAGCGCAACAAAACGAGGCATACATCCCAAAACTGCTCCAAATGCCCTCTGGTGAACAGTTCTGGTTTTATTTTATATTATGCATAGTAAAGAAGCAGTTTATTAATATAATAACATAAAGGTATATTAGATGAGTTTTCTATGTGCAATATTTTTCTCTTGAAAAACAGACAAAATAAAAAGGGCATGAAACTCAAAACTAAACTTTCATGGTTGCAATTTTTTCATATACTGCTATTATTAAAAGATCATTAAATTCAGTAGAATTGCATAACCAACAAGTGTATAATAAAAAAAGGCAATAGCACTTACTCTTCAAAATTTGCCCCACCCCTTGTTGTCAGGGTGCCAGGAATCAGACTGAGACGAGAAGTGCAAAAATAATCACACCTTTATCAATAACAAAAAATAATAAAAAGTCCACAATTCAAATATCAAACCAGGAGTCAAAACCAGAGCTGGTAGTCAGACGAGCCGAGTCAGGAGCCAAAGCGAATAGTCAGACGAGCAGAATCAGGAGCCAAAGCGAATAGTCAGACGAGCCGAAATCATGAACAAGGAGAACAGCAGAGTCAGGAACAAGCCAGGGATCAGGAACCAGGAGGTACGTCAGACAGCCAGGTAATACACAGGAACTGGAACTCACAAACAGGTCTGAGACAACGCAAGGGCAGAGCATACTGAACAGAGGCCCTTTAAATAATAAGTGATGACATCACAATTCTGAGACTGCAACCTGTCTCACATGGATGATGTACACCAGTCTGGCCATAAAAGGGCATGCAGGAAATGAGCAGCATCACACACTATGCACCAGAGTCAGCAAGAGAGGTGAGTAAAATGGCTGCCAGCAGCACATGGCAAACAAAGCAGGGTAAAAACCCTGACACTTGTATCAAGTGAAAGACATCAGCCAATCAGAGACTTATATACATATACACTGGCCTGGATTACATGTTGTGCGGTATGGCTTTACCATTCGCAAAATGACCTTTGCGTGCGGAATGGTCACCTACTTGATATTACAAGTTGCGCGTTATGGCTTTCCTGCGAGCGATATGGCCTATACCACAATGATCCATTCCACATCTAAAGACCTGTAGTTATGTGTTTTTCAAAACAAAAAAGTTTCACAAAACACATAAAAAATATGTTACAAAGTACACTAACACCCATAAACTACATTATTAACCCCTAAAACGCTATCCCCCGCATCGCAACTAAGAAATAAACCTGTTACCCCTAAACCACCAACCCGGACATCGCAACTACCTAAATTTAACTATTAACCCCTAAACCTAACACCCCCTAACATTAACAAAATTAAAATACCTTGTGTCTGGTACAGTACTTTGACTTTGAAATCTCCTTCTCTTATGAGAACTATTACATTTGAGATTGAGGTCCTGATTATTATATCTCCTATTGCTGGAGTCTTGTGTTTATTTACAGTTTTTTTCTGTTTGTTATGTTATGTTAGGTATCTACATAAGCGCACTTCTCGGCCTAGGTGCCCCGGATTAGGAACGCTTATACGCCTCTGGTTTACAACATATACAGCTACATTATGAGTTTTGCGTTATGAGTCAAATAGCATTGTTATGGCCCATAACATTAATAACATTATTTAGGTAGCGGCGATATTGGGAGCGGCAGATTAGGGGTTAATAACTGTAGGCAGGCGTCAGTGATATTTGGGGCAGCAGATTAGGGGTGTTTAGACTTTGTGTGACTAGTGTTTAGGGGGTTTATGTTAGGGTGTTAAGTTTAAACGTAACTTTTTATTTCCCCATAGACATCAATGGGGCTGTGTTACGGAGCTTTTGTTTCCGCTATCGCAGGTGTTAGCCTTTTTTTTTTTTGCTGGCTCTCCCCATTGATGTCTATGGGGAAATCGTGCACGAGCACGTCAAAGCAGCGCTTGTATTTGGGTGAGGTATGGAGCTCAACGCCACCATATCCCAGGACATACTTGAAAACGAGAGAAATCTGAATGTATCCTTCCTGGTAAAATATTTTATAAATAAATAAATATCGCCCGTGCAAGACTGCTTTTTTAAAACCTGTAATAGCAGCGCTATAGGGAGGTGAAATAACGCCGCTTTTGTGGCAGTCGTTAAAATCCCTATAGCACTCAAAACTCGTAATCTAGCTGTTTGTTTTCTTTTTACTTTAAGAAATGTGTACTAACTCTAGCAATTGAGAGGATTAGATTTGACAAGTTCTAGTTTAAACTTAATTTTATTTTAGCTAATTGAGTTATTTCCCATCTTTGTTGCAAATATGTGATATTTGCTATGTAGGGACATAGAGTACCTCTAATACTTTTATACCTCGTCCACTGAAAGAGAGCTATGTGTCCGCTAATAAGCAGATGTTGATATCTAAACTATATGGGACTAATCTAGCTTAATATAGTTACCCCTCAATATTGTTACTCCTTACTTTATCTATCATAAATTATACCCAACAAATAAGTTGTTTTATGCTATATACAGAGTTCCAAAAGTAACCTGTGCATCTTCTATTTTGAAATTTTATTTGGAATGGGTCCAAGAGTGGCCCTGGTAACATTTCCCCCGATCTCTACCCCTCATTTATACCCTAAATTCACAGTCCAAGAGTGGCTATTCGTTTTTAGTGGGGGTATACCTACCTTTTATCTGTTTGTATATTTGGGGGTTCTTCAACACAATACAAGTATCTCTGTTATCGCTCACTTTTTTAAAGCATGTTTTCCTGTGCAGATGTTGTATTTATTGTTTTATGCTATATACAGAGATCCAAAAGATGTTGTATTTAGCTATATATATTAACCTAGAAGCCTATGTTTCTATTAACGCCTTTTATGCTTTATGAGTCTTAGATCTTTAGATAATGTTGTATAAGTATATTTACAGAGCTAAGTATATGGCCCATAAGTGGTCTATTAGAGTCTCTTTATGTATATAAAAAATAACAAGGTTGTTCCTCTGGATGGGACCCAAAAGTGGTCCCTATCATTTGCCTTCTATAGGCTTTAGATGTTGAAAGGGTCCCAAAGTGGCCTTCATTATTAACTAGATTCTTACTATGTTATACTAGCAGACACGAATATTGATAATCAAATGTAGTCTTTACTATTGTTTGTAGTAAGATATAGGGATAAGCATTATTCCATCAACAGGCCCAGTTACTCCCTCTGCCACCCTCTGCATCTTCCATCCAGCCACTGAGAATGAAGTTTCTTCCTTACTATCTTCCTCATGCCTCACTACCTGTCTGCTCGACCCTATCCCTTCCCATTTATTACCCTCCCTATCTTCCACCCTCACTCCTGCTCTTACCCACATCTTCAACCTTTCTCTCTCTACCGGCTCATTCCCATCTCCTTTTAAACACGCAAAAGTCACTCCCATATTTAAAAAACCCTCCCTCGACCCTAATTCTCCTGAAAGCTACCGCCCCATATCACTGCTTCCACTAACATCAAAACTCCTTGAAAAACTTGTTTACAACTTTCTAACCCACTTCCTGTCCGCCAACTCCTTGCTTGACCCCCTGCAATCCGGATTCTACCCCAAACACTCAACTGAGACTGCCCGTATCAAGGTTACTAACGATCTTCTCTCTGCTAAAAATATTGTCCACTACTCTATACTCATCTTACTTTACCTCTCAGCTGCCTTCGACACAGTTGACCACCCCCTCCTCCTACAGACCCTTAGCTCTTTTGGCCTCTGTGACACTGCTATTTCCTGGATTCACTTCTATCTTTCTCACAAGTCTTTTTCTGTGTCATTTGCCGGCGACTCCTTCTCTCCAATACCTCTGTCTGTTGGAGTACATCAAGGATCTGTCCTCTACTCTTCTCCATTTATACTTCTTTGCTGGGTAAACTTATCAACAGTTATGGCTTCAAATGTCACCTCTATGCTGATGACACCAGATCTACCTCCCCACCCCTGCTCTCTCTCCCTCTGTCCTTTCTCATGTCAGAAACTGCTTATCTGGTATTTCTTTCTGGATGGCCTCTCACCACCTAAAGATTAACATGTCCAAGACTCAAGCTCTACACCGACTTGTGACTTCTCTATCCCTATTGACAGCATCACTATTTCCCCATCGCCCCAAGTCCGCTGCCTTGGAAGTTACACTTGACTCAAATCTATCCTTCGTCCCCCATATCCAATCGCTTTCTACATCCTGCCGCAACCAACTATGCAATATTTCCAAGATTCAACCTTTTCTGTGCGCTAACACCACAAAGCAAATAATCCACTCCCTTGTTATTTCCTGACTTGACTACTGCAATAACCTACTTACTGGCCTTCCTCTTTCCCGCCTCTCCCCCTTCAATCCATCCTAAATACCTCTGCCAGACTGATCCACCTTTCCCGTCGCTCTGTGTCTGCTGCACCTCTCTGCGAGTCCCTTCATTGGCTCCCCATTCACAGCAGATTTAAATTAAAAATTCTCACCCTTGCATACAAAGCGCTCACCAACACCGCACCCCTCTACCTATCCTCTCTAATCAACAAGTATACTCCAGCCCACCCACTAAAATCCAACAATGACCTGCTCCTTGCATCTGCAACTATCACCTCTTCTTATGCTAGACTGCAGGACTTCTGTTGTGAAGTACCTACCCTCTGGAACACTCTCCCTCATGCTGTCAGGCTTTGCCCTAATCTTTCTTCCTTTAAATGCTCTCTGAAGACTTTTCTGTTCAGAGAAGCCTACCACCAACTCAATAATAAATTAATTTCTCTTACCTAACATTTCCCTCATCTATCTCTGCATTAACATCTTTCTCAATCTTGCAGTCCTCACCTCCTGTTCCTCAACCTCCTACCCTTCTAGATTGTAAGTTCCCAGGGGAATAGGGCCCTCAATTCCTCCTGTATGTGTTTGTAAAATTTGTCCTGTGTCTTACAAGTTTTATGTATATATATTTTTTTTTAAATGAATTGTATCCATGGACAGCACTGCAGAATATGTTGGCGCTTCATAAATAAAGTATAATAATAATAATAATAGTAATAAAATATTGTATGTAATTTTGAGTATATACATCAATGCTTCACATTGCAATGTGTCTGTTTTGTACTGTTTGGTGAACCTTAATAAAAATTATTTAAAAAACAAACAAAAAAACCCACCATTACAAAAAATACCCCAAAATAAAAAAAAAACCCTAATCTATAAATAAACTACCAATAGCCCTTAAAAGGGCCTTTTGTAGGGCATTGCCCTAAAGTTCACAGCTCTTTTGCAAAAAAAATAAAGAAATTACCCCCTAACATTACAACCCCCCAAAATAAAAAATAAAACTAATCTACCCATTGCCCCGAAAAGGGCATTTGTATGGACATTGTCCTTAAAAGGGCATTCAGCTATTTTTCAGCCCATTAAAAATAAAAAGCCCTAATCTAAAAAAAAACACCCCTAAAAAATAACAAAAACCTAACACTTACCCCAAAATTGGTACTAACCAATGGTGAGTGGCGGCGCTCCATCCTCATCCCGGCAGCAAAACATCTTCATCAATCAGCGGAGCATCTTCTCCAATCTTCCATCTATCTTCATCCCGGTGTCGACGGCAAAGTCCTCCGGCGATGTCATCTGCGACGTCGGTCCTCCCCTTCAGAGCATCGTCACACAGCTCCTCTTCATGTGGTCCCTAGCCGCACACGGAAAATTGAATGCAAAAAAATTGAATGCAAGGTATCCTATTGGCTGATTTGACTTTGAAGAATCAAATTAAAATCAGCCAATAGGATTTAAGCAGCTTTCATCCTATCGGCTGATTTGAATTTATCAGCCAATAGGAATGCAAGGGCACCCCCAAATAAAAGGGGTACCTTGCATTCAATTTTCAGTGTGCGGCTAGGGACTGCATGAAGAGGATCTCTGTGTCGATGCTCTGAAGAGGAGGACCGAGGTCGCAGATGACATTGCCAGAGGACTTCGCCGTTGACACCAGGATGAAGATTGGAGAAGGTGCTCTGCCGATGGAAGATGTTTCGCCGCTAGCATGAGCATGGAGCGCGGCCATTCATCATTTTAGGTTAGTTTTAGTTTTTTGGGGGGTGTTTTTTTTTTTAGATTAGTGCTTTTTTATTTTTTATGGGCTGAAAAAGAGATGAATGCCCTTTTAAGGGCAATGCCCATACAAATGCCCTTTTCGGGGCAATTGGTAGATTAGGGTTTTTTTAGTTAGGTTTTTTTATATTTTGGGGGTTGGGGGGTTGTAATGTTAGAGGGTAATTTCTTTATTTTTTGCAAAATAGCTGTTAACTTTAGGGCAATGCCCTACAAAAGGCTCTTTTAAGGGCTATTGGTAGTTTATTTATAGATTAGGTTTTTTTAAAAAATGTGGCTTTTAGAATAGGAATAATTTTTATTATTTTTGATAATTTTGTTTATTTTTTTGTAATGGTAGCTTTTTTATTTTATGTAATGTTTTTGTTTTTGTAATAGTAGTTTTTATTTTTTTATCTGTTAATGTTAGGTTTTATTATTTTTAGTAATGTTAGTTTTTTTTTGGTAATGTATTTTTTTGGAGTTTTTTTTATTATTTATTTATATAAAAAAGTATGTTAGGTTTTGTTTACTTTAAGGTTAGGTTTTAATTTTGTTTCACAGGTAAGTTTTTATTTATTTTAAGGTAGTTAGTATATTGTAAATTTAATTTAGGTGTATTTTAATTTTGTTAAAGTTAGGGGGTGTTAGGTTTAGGGGATGATAGTTTAATTTAGGTATTTGCGATATGGGGATGGCGGTTTAGGGGTTAATAGGTTTATTTAGTGTTTGTGATGTGGGGGGTGGCAGTTTAGGGGTTAATAGGTTTATTTAGTGTTGACGATGTGTGGGGACGGCAGTTTAGGGATTGATAGATTTATTTAGTGTTGGCGATGTGGGGGGACAGTGGTTTAGCAGTTAATAGGTTTATTAATGTTGGCAATGTGAGGGGATGGCAGTTTAGGGGTTGATAGTTTCATTTAGGTATTTGTATTGTGGGGGGGGGGGTGGCAGTTCAGGGGTTATAAGACAAGAGGTTTATGTTAGGATGTTAGTTTTTTTTCCCAAAATGTTTTCTCCATTAATCTATGGGGTCAGACGTATACGAGCACGCCAAGTCGGATTTTGGTTTGTGTGCGGCATGCGGGTTACCGCACCATAATGCACGCAAAAAGAAAGTTTGATTGACACTTGTAATGGCAGCGCAATGGAAATAGCGTTATGAACATTGTGCATAGTGTGTTCGCAACAGATTTACTGCACAACTTGTAATCCGGGCCAACTCTTGCACATGCTCAGTATTAGCTGTTGCCTCAGAAAGTGTGCGTATAAAAAGACAGTGCACAAATTTGATAATAGAAGAAATTGGAAAGTCTCTTAAAAATGCATGAATCATGGACATTTAATTTTGACTTTAGTGTCCCTTAAAATGTATTTATTAAATGTATTTTGTGCTCTTGGTATCTTTTGTTGATAAGCATACCTAGTGCTCTATGACCTAGCTGCTTATTGATGGATATACATATTTGCTTGTTATCATTGGCTCACCAGGTGTGATAAAAGGATAGTCTAGTCAAAAATAAACTTTAATGATTCAGATAGAGCCTGCATTTTTAAGTAACTTTCTAATTTACTCCTATTATCAATTTTTCTTCATTCTCTTGGTATTTTTATTTAAAAAAACTGAAAAGTAACCTTAGGAAACAGCCAATTTTTGGTTCAGTACCTGGGTAGCACTTGCTGATTGGATAGCTACATTTAGAGACCAATTACCAAGCGATACCCAGTTGCTGAACGAAAAATGGGCCGGCTTGTAAGCTTACATTCCAGCTTTTTAAAATAAAGCTACCAAAAGAACGAAGAAAAATTTATAATAGGAGTAAATTAGAAAGTTGCTTAAAATGGCACGCTCTATCTGAATCATGAAAGTTTAATTTTGACTATACTATCCCTTTAAGGTAGGTCCCCGTAGTGAATTGCTGCTGTGGAACTGACTTTAACAACATTAGATAGTTTTCTTTTTACATTCTTATGCCCCTTTAAAACAATAAATAAATGCAATGATGACACTAAAGTTCCAATATAACCCCCTGAACACTCTTATAAAAAAAATAGTTTTTTTGCATAGAATATATACTGATTATAACATGTGACAAAATATCTCAACTCAAGCTGGTTATAAAGCTCCTTCTAATCAATTGGAGTTTGTTGTCCAAAAAACTTTCACCTAGATTTACGAGTTTTGCATTCGTGTTTTAACGCTGAAAAAATGGTCATTTCAGCGTTAAAACAGCACCGCAGCCATTACAAGTCTTGTCGGTATAGCTGTACCGCAAGCCTTTTAGCCTGTAACGCAATGTCAATCCCGCACTCGTAAAAATTACGTTTTTTTCATGGGACTTCCATAGCGCTGCCATTGCGAGTTTTGCGGTGAGGCTAAAAAGCTTGCGTTACAGCCTATACCAACAAGATCCGTACCGCAATCTAAAAGCAGTAGTTATGAGTTTTACGCTACAAATCTGTAACATAAAACTCATAACTAAAGTGTTACAAAGTGCACTAAACACCCATAAACTACCTATTAATGCCTAAACCGAGGCCCTCCCACATCACAAATACTATATTAAAGTTATTAACCCCTAATCTGCCGCTCCCAACATCGCCGCCACTAAAAATAATTATTAACCCCTATTCCGCCACTCCCCGACATTGTCACCACTATAATAAAGTTATTAACCCCTAAACTGCCGCCCTCCCGCATAGCAAACACTATTTAAATATTGTTAACCCCTAATCTGCCATCTGCCCACATTGCCCCCACTGTACTAAAGTTATTAAAGGGACATTCCACCCACATTTTTTCTTTTATGATTTAGAAAGAGAATGCAATTTTAAACATCTTTCTAATTTACTTATATTATCTAATTTGTTTTATTCTCTTGATATTCTTTGATGAAAAGCATATCTAGATATGCTCACTAGCTGCTGATTGGTTGCTGCACATAGAAGCCTTGTGTGATTGGCTCACCAAGTGCATTGCTTTTTCTTCAACTAAGGATATTTAAAAAATGAAGCAAAATAAATAATGGAAGTAAATTGTAATGTTGTTTAAATTTCTATTCTCTATCTGAATCATGAAAGAAAGATTTTGGGTTTAGTGGCCCTTTAAGCCCTACACCGCCACCACTATAATAAACCTATTAACCCCTAAACCGCAAGCCCCCCACAACGAAATATACTAAAGTAAACTATTATCCCCTAAACTGAAAGCCCCCCACATTGCATTAAACTAAATTAAACTAGTAACCCCTAAACCTAATGCCCCCCTAACTTTATATTAAAATTACAATTTCCCTATCTTAAATTAAATTGAAACTTACCTATCAAATTAAAAGAACTAAGTTTAAACTTACAATTAAACTAATATAATTATTAAACTAACTACCAATTAAATAAACTAAATTACACATTAAAAAAATCCTAACACTACTCTAAAAATTACAAAGTATCTAATTATAAAAAATAAAAAAAGACTAATTTACAAAAAATAACAAACACTAAATTATGAAAAATAACAAACAAAATGATCCAAAATAACAAAGAATTACGCCTAATCTAATAGCCCTATAAAAATAAACAAGCCCACCCAAAATTAAAAAAAAAAAACCTAGCCTACAATAAACTACCAATAGCCCTTAAAAGGGCCTTTTGTAGGGCATTGCCCTAAGTTAAACAGCTCTTTTACCTGTTAAAAAAATACAAAGACCCCCCAACAGTAAAACCCACCACCCAACCAAACCCCCAAAATAAAAAGCCTAAGTCTAACAAAAACCTAAGCTACCCATTGCGTTTGTATGGGCATTGCTCTTAAAAGGGCATTTAGCTTGTTAAGGAATAGCCCAAACACTAATCTAAAAAAAAAAAACACCCAAAAACCCTTAAAAAAAACCTAACACTTAACCCCGACAATCCACTTACAGTTTTTTAAGTCCCGCTTGAACGATCTTCATCCAAGTGGCGAGAAGTCTTCATCCAGGTGGCTTCTACTATCTTCATCCAGGCGGCGAAGTCCTCATTCAGACGGCCAGAAGTCTTCATCCAGATGGCCTCTTCTATCTTCATCCAGGCGGGATGCCGTTTCAAAATGGCATCCCTTGCATTCCTATTGGCTGAAAAATTTGAATCAGCCAATAGGAATTAGAGCTGCTAAAATCCTATTGGCTGTTCAAAGTAGGATTTAAGCAGTTCTCATTCTATTGGATGATCCACCTTCAAAAACTGTAAGTGGATCGTCGGGAGTTAGTGTTAGTTTTTTGGGTGGGTTTTTTTAGATTAGGGTTTGGGCTATTCCTAAACAAGCTAAATGCCCTTTTAAGGGCAATGCCCATACAAATGCCCTTTTCAGGGCAATGGGTAGATTAGGTTTTTTATATAGTTTTTTTAATTTTGTGGGTTTGGGGGGGGGGTGGTTTGTAATGTTAGTGGGACTTTGTATTTTTTTTTTCACGTAAAAGAGCAATGCCCTACAAAACGCCCTTTCAAGGGCTATTGGTAGTTTATTCTAGATTAGGTTTTTTATTTTGGGGTGTTTTTTTTTTTTTAAATGGGTATTAGAATAGGAATCATTTTTAATTTGTTATTTTGTATAATGTATTTTTTTCATCTTGGGGTGGGTTTTTATTTTTAGATTAGGGCTTGGGCAGCAAAAGAGCTAAATGCCCTTTTAAGGGCAATGCCCATACAAATGCCCTTTTGAGGGCAATGGGTAGATTAGGTTTTACTTTTCTTTATTTTGTGGGTTTGGGGGGTGGGGGTTTGTATACTGTTAGGGGGTGTTTGTTTTGTTTTGTAGCAAAAGAGCTGTTAACTTTACGGCAATGCCCTACAAAAGGCCCTTTTAAGGGCCCTGGTAGTTTATTATTGATTAGGGTTTTTTTTTTTTTTTTTTTTTAAAGTGTATTAGAATAGGAATAATTTTTATTGTTTTGGATTATTTCGTTTGTTATTTTTTGTAATGGTAGTTTTTTTTATTTTTTGTAATTTTAGTGTTTGTTATTTTTGTAATGGTAGGTTTTAGTGTAAGGCAGGTAAGGTTTTATTTGACAGGTAAGTTTGTATTTATTTTAACTAGGTAGTTAGTAAATAACTATCTACTAACTAGTCTACCTCGTTAAAATAAATACAAACTTACCTGTGAAATAAAAATAAAACCTATGATAGCTACAATATAACTATTAGTTATATTGTAGCTAGCTTAGGTTTTATTTCACAGGTAAGTATGTATTTAGTTTTAAATATGAATTATTTAGCTAATAACTCTAAGTTTAATTTAGCTATATTTTAATTATGTTAAAGTTAGGGGGTGTTAGGGTTACTTTAGGGTTAGGGTTACGGTTAGGCTTAGGGTTACGTTAGGGTTAGGTTTAGGGGTTAATAGTTTAATTTAAGTTGTTGCGATGTGGGGGTCTGGCGGTTTAGGGGTTAATCGGTTTATTTAGTGATAGCGATGTGGGAGGCCTGAGGTTTAGGGGTTAATAGCTTTATTTAGTTGTGGCAATGTCGGGGAATGGCGGAATAGGAGTTATTAGATTTATTATAGTGTGGGCGATGTTGGGGTGCAGGGGAATAGGGGTTAATAACTTTAGTATAGTGGCGGCGATATCGGGGGTGGCAGATTAGGGGTTAATAACATTATGTAGGTGCCGGCGATGTCGGTGGGGGGCAGATTAGGGGTGTTTAGATGTGGAGTTTATGTTAGGGTGTTAGGTTTAAACGTTAGGTTTTTTTCCCCCATAGACATCAATGGGGCTGCGTTACTGAGCTTTTTATTCCGCAATCGCAGGCTTTTTTCTGACCCGCTCTCCCCATTGATGTCTATGGGGAAAGCGTGCACGAGCACGTCAAAACAGCGCTTGAATTGTGTGCGGTATGGAGCTTAAAAACACCATATTGCACGCAGGGACGGCCTTTGGGTAAGGCGAGCGAGGCGGCCGCCCCGGACCCGCAGTCAGGGGGCCCCGTCGCACCGGTAAAAATAATAATAATTAAAAAAAATACAAGTGGTGAGCATCAGATTGAAGAGAGTATTGTACATTGTGCACCAGATAGTGACATAGCAGTGCTAAATACAAGTGGTGAGCATCACACTGGAGAAAGTATTGTACCTTCTGCAGCAGATAGTGACATAGCAGTGCTAAATTCATGTGGTGACTTGAGCATCACACTGGAGAGAGTATTGTACCTTCTGTAGCAGATAGTGACATAGCAGTGCTAAATACAAGTGGTGAGCATCAGATTGAAGAGAGTATTGTACCTCGTGCAGCAAATAGTGACATAGCAGTGCTAAATACATGTGGTGAGCAGCAGATTATGTGCAGCAGTTGGTGATATAGCAGTGCTAAATACAAGTGGTGAGCATCAGATTGAAGAGAGTATTGTACCTTGTGCAGCAAATAGTGACATAGCAGTGCTAAATACATGTGGTGAGCAGCACACTGGAGAGAGTATTGCACATTGTGCAGCAGATAGTGACATAGCAGTGCTAAATACATGTGGTGAGCAGCAGATTATGTGCAGCAGATAGTGACATACAAGTGCTAAATACATGTGGTGAGCAGCAGATTATGTGTAGCAGATAGTGACATAGCAGTGCTAAATACATGTGGTGAGCAACAGATTGAATGAGAGAACAGCACCTCCTATTTAAACTGAGAAAACAAAGCACTTAGATGAATTTTAAAACATCTGAGTGATTTACATAATTTATTAAACTCTGCGCACAGCTTTGATGTTTATTTGTTATAACACATCTGCAGTACACACACACACACGTATATACACATATGTAAAATTAGAAGATGGGTAATACAAGTATACACTCTGTAGTGTCATCTTGGCAATATAATCTTCAAGTAAATTTGTATAAGGTAATTTGGGGAGACAAGCTAAGAGGAGCACAAAGACTAAGGTTATAGTATATGTGTTTAAAGAGTTTCTGATGCTAATGAAGTTGTTTTTTCTGTATTTCTTGTGCTACATTTGTGACATGGACCAATAACTTGTGGTATGGCAAGTGCTTTGATTTCTGTGATATCCAAAAATAATACATCCCACTGTTGTGATAAATTAAATTTCCTTTTATATACTTATCAATCTCAATTTGAAAATTAGACCTTGACTAAAATGTGTCCACCACTAAAATGCATTGTGTGTATGTGAGACACAGTGAAAGTGTGTGTGTGTGAGAGAGAATGTGTGTATGTGGGGTATGTGTGTGTATGTGTCTGTGTGTGTGGGCTCTGTATGTGTGTGTGTGGGCTGTGTATGTGTGTGTGTGGGCTGTGTATGTGTGTGTGTGGGCTGTGTATGTGTGTGTGTGGGCTGTGTATGTGTGTGTATGGGCTGTGTGTGGGTGTGTGTGGGCTGTGTGTGTGTGGGGGGGGGGTTGTGTGTGTGTGTGGGTTGTGTGGGCTGTATGTGTATATAAGTATCTCTGTGTGTGTATTATATCTGTGTGTTTGTGTGGTGCAGTGCATTGCCCCATTTCTTTTAAGTATTCTTTGTTCTGGGTAGAGGCCCCGTGCTGTCATTCTGCCTAGGGACCTGCACTTGCTAGGGCCGGCCATGGCGTCTCTTTAATGTTCTTGTTATCATAAGAAAACAGATAAAAATAAGGCCCAGTTCAATTCAACTGTTTCTAATTGTCGGCATAATTCTTCATTATATACATAAACAGTTGTTCCAATAGTACAAATGGTATATTGCAATATATACAATGTTATAGTGCTCCACTTTAGTGGATTTATGTTTTTTTATATATATAAAATGTTGTGCATTATCTTAAATGATTTTTCTTCTATTTTTTTTTCATTTTAAAAGTTGTGGGGGTGTAATAAGTCTCACTGCTATTCTCAAGGAGTGAGAACGTAAAGGAAAGGGTTTGGAGCACAACTGCAGAATGCCAAAATAGTAACTTGTGAGGTATGTTAAAGAGTAGTATGTATCAGCTCCTTGCATATAACACTACTGAGCATGTGCAATAATAAGCAAGGAAGTGAATTTTAGTCTTGTGGTAAACCTCAAGGTAAACAGAGGTGCATAAACTGGACTCAAGTAAATAAGTTCACAGACAAGTAACAGTAATTCCAGTTGGAACAAATGTGTAGGTTATTTGTATCATAGAAATAAACACAGGAACTGAAATGAGATCTTGAATAAAGATCAGCAGATGTAATAGTCAATTTCAAATGGAATACTCAAGTTAGTATATGAATCTCCAATTGATATAAGTAATATAAGTAAACAGTCTTACTTTGTATCCGGATTCACCTAAAGCTGATGTCAGTGATAGGAGATGAACTAATGATTCTCTTACAGCGTCCGTTGCAGAGTGGCTTATGCTGCAGCCTCAGAGCTGCAAGATCACACAAGCTGTAGTGAGGAAAGGGCTCCGAGCGTGTCTGATGTATCACGCTAATGCTTCAGATGTTCCGGTGATTCACAGACAGTGAGATGGTTCCGGTGTAACGCTGCGCAGAGTGGGGTCGGAGCTTGGTATGCTGGAGTCAGCAGAGCGGAGGTGTTGCGGTAAGGAGAGATAGTAGACAGCCGCGGCTTGAATGAAACAGGTAGTTGTAACCAGCCTCTGATAGAAACACAACCGCAAATAGAGTTTAGGCAGTCCGGTACTGGAGATATCAAAAAGAGTTCAGGTTTGAACAGTTGTAGACTTAGGTATTTTATCTTTGTAATCCAAATAGGAAAAAGCTCAGAGAACAGTAGCTTGCATGCTACAAACAAAATACTAAGCACCGAGCGCTGTGAGGCCAGGTGTTTTATTAGTTAGGTAGGTTAAGGTAACTGAGCTGCTGGGTCCTAAAAGGTACAGACTCTGACAGGGGGCGGGGTTGGGGGGCAGAGATTGGGCGGGGTTGGGGGCCGAGATTGGGTGGGGTTGGGGGCGGAGACTGGGCTGGGTTGGGGGCGGGGAGAAAGGGGGCCCCATTTTGTCATCCTGCCTTGGGCCCCGCAATGGCTAGGGCCCGCCCTGATCGCACGCACAAGCCAGCTGTTTCAAAACTTGTAATGGCTGCGCTATAAGCGGTTAAATAATGCAACTTTTGTTGCGTTAGTTAATTTCACTATAGCGCGCATAACTAGTAATCTAGTTGTTTGTAAGCTTAGTTTTCTATGGCATTACAAATAAATCAACCCCAAAGTGGGTGTGGGAGAGAAAGAGCCCAGCCCATTTGAAAGGGTGTTTCTGGAAATGCTTTTAATACAATAAACCCTGCTTGCTTGAGTACATTATCACTTGAAATACCTGTTTTTACTCATTGAACCCATCACCGATAATGATACTATTTACCTACCTAAATATTGTCCTTTGTGTCTAAAGAGAAATAAGAAAAGCAGATCTGATCTTTCTGCAGGTTAAGCCCATTTAAATGGCCACATTCTTACGCATAAAGGGTCTTCCCCCCCTCAGGCATAGTGAATGTAAAATATTGTGGCCTGTTCATTCATCATATGATGGCATCCTAATGTATTTGAGTGGTGTTGTTTTTAGTTACCAATATCAATCCATGTCATATTTAATTAACAATTGTATAACAATTTATAACTAACATTTTTTAAAATCTATAATTTCAATAGCACATTTACCATTGCTTTTTTAAAACTTTTTTTTTTACCATGTTTGTTTATTAATGTAAATTGAGAACTTTCAGGAACCTATTTACTGAAAAAATGTGCTATCATTAACTGTTTAAATGAGGCACAAATGTGTGTTCAAGTTGTCCAAGTTGTTTAAAGGGACATTAAACATCTATAATTATATATAAGAAAATATAAGAAGTGCAATACAAGTTAGATATTTGGTCCGTTCTGTCGTCAGTGTCAGGGACCTACCTGGGGAGCTTTGGACTGGTCCCTCCAGCGTCGGAGAACGCCGTGAGTACCTGCTGCAGCTTCAGTGTCCCATGTGGAGGGACGTGAGACTCATCTCCTCCTGCTCCTACTTGCAGCTTCCCTAGGCATGCGGATGCACTCTATTTACTGGAACTCCCACCTAGAGGACTCAGGTGTGGGAATTTCTATAAAAGCTCACTCTGCCCTTCACTCTGGGCTGAGTTATTGCATTTTAACTTTGTTCCACACTCTTTTTAAGCTAAAGCATACTTACCTGCTACCTGTGTATGTTCACCTTGTTCCAAAAACTCAAGCATACTTACCTTGTACCTGTGTATGCTCACCTTGTTTCAGTGACTCAAGCATATTTACCTTGTACCTGTGTATGCTCACCTTGTTCCAGAGATTAAGCATGCTTACCCTGTACCTGCATATGCTCACCTTGCTACAGAGACCACACATACTACACATACTTACCTGATACCTGCGTATGCTCACCTTATTCCTGAGACCAAGCATACTTACCTTGCACCTGCGTATGCACCTGCATACCTGCACATCTAGTCCCTGAAAGCAAAGCAGACTTGCCTAATACCTGTGTATGCTCACATTTTTCCTAAAGCTGTACCTATCTGGTATCCCATGACAGTCTCACCAACAGTACCCGCAGGGTATCCTGTGCCTGCTGAAAAATCTGTGTCTGTTTCCTCTTACCAGCTGTGCCTGCTGTACCTACCAGGTTTTCTGTGAGAATCTCACCCTTTGCTGTTGAATTTAAGCAACAGTGTCCATTGGACTTTGTTACTGCAAACTACTTAAATTATTCTGAACCTTGTATTGGACTTTAATGTTTTGCATTGGGCCTATGTTCAGACTTGCTGTTTCTGTGACCTTCAATTTAAACTATTAACTGTTCTTTTGCTTATCAATTCGTAAAGCTTTTTAAAAAGACTTTCATTGTTCTATGTATCTGTTCCTGCATTCCGAGTTCCACACACTCTAACTCCCTTCAAGTCAGACTTTTATTCCCCTGCAAATGTTAGGTTAAAGGGGGATAGTTATCAACGTGTCAACTTTCCTGCCTTCGCCGGCCCAATACGCCCGCCTAAGCTCGACTACCATCGCCGCCGAGGACCTGAAAAAATTTGCCTGTTATCAATAAATCTGTCAAAAAGCCGCGCACCAAGTACGGGGCAATGAGCAACGGACTGTGAGAGTTATCACTCATCCGATCTCGCTGCCCTTGGGCTTTTTTACAGCTTTATTGCTAGCCTGTCACTAAGCACCCACACTAAACTACACTGTTCTACCCCTTATACCGGCGCCCCCGGAGCCCACCGCAAGCTACTCTATACATATTAACCCCTAAACCGCCGCTCCTAGACCCCGCCGCAACTCTTATAAATGTATTAACCCCTAAACTGCCGCTCCCGGACACCGGCGCAACCTACATTATACCTAGTAACCCCTATCCTGCCCCCCCTATATCGCCGCCCTCTATAATAAAGTTATTAACCCCTATCCTGCTGATCCCGTACCTCGCCGCAACTAAATAAATAGTTTAACCCCTAAACCGCTGCTCCCGGACCCTGCCGCAACCTATATTAAATTTATTAACCCCTAATCTGCCCCCCCTACACCGTCGCCACCTATAATACATTTATTAACCCCTATCCTGCCCCCCACTACACCGCCGCCACTGTAATAAATTTATTAACCCCTAAACCTAAGTCTAACACTAACCCTAACCCCCCCCCAACTTAAATATTAATTAAATAAATCTAAATAATATTTCTCTTATTAACTAAATGAATCCTATTTAAAACTAAATAGTTACCTTTAAAATAAACCCTAATATAGCTACAATATAAATAATAATTATATTGTAGCTATCTTAGGATTTATTTTTATTTTACAGGTAACTTTCAATTTATTTTAACTAGGTACAATAGCTATTAAATAGTTATTAACTATTTAATAGCTACCTAGTTAAAATAAAGAGAAATTTACCTGTAAAATAAAATCTAACCTAAGTTACAATTACACCTAACACTACACTATACTTAAATAAATTATTCCTATTTAAATCTAAATACTTACCTGTAAAATAAACCCTAAGATAGCTACAATGTAATTAATAATTACATTGTAGCTATTTTAGGATTTATTTTTATTTTACAGGTAACTTTGTATTTATTTTAGCTAGTTAGAATAGTTATTAAATAGTTATTAACTATTTAATAACTACCTAGCTAAAAGAAATACAAAATGACCTGTAAAATAAATCCTAACCTAAGTTTCAATTAAACCTAACACTACACTATCATTAAATAAATTAAATAAATTAAATAAATTAAATACAAATTACTACAATTAAATACAATTACATAAACTAACTAAAGTACAAAAAATAAAAAAAGCTAAGTTACAAAAAATAAAAAAATAGGTTACAAACATTTAAAAAATATTACAACAATTTTAAGCTAATTACACCTAATCTAAGCCCCCTAATAAAATAACAAAGCCCCCCAAAATAAAAAATTCCCTACCCTATTCTACATTAAAAAAGTTCAAAGCTCTTTTACCTTACCAGCCCTTAAAAGGGCCTTTTGTGGGGCATGCCCCAAAGAATTCAGCTCTTTTGCCTGTAAAAGAAAAATACAACCCCCCCCAACATTAAAACACACCACCCACATACCCCTAATCTAACCCAAACCCCCCTTAAAATAACCTAACACTAATCCCCTGAAGATCATCCTACCTTTAGTCGTCTTTACTCAGCCGAGCCACCGATGGAACTGAAGAGGAGATCCGGAGCGGCAGAAGTGATCCTCCAAGGGGCGCTGAAGAAATCTTCCATCCGATGAAGTGATCCTCCAGGCGGCGCTGAAGAAGTCTTCCATCCGGGCGATGTCATCTTCCAAGCGGCGCTGAAGAAGTCTTCTATCCGGGCGATGTCATCTTCCAAGCGGGGTCTTCAATCTTCATCCCGCCGACGCGGAACATCCTTCTTTCCCGACGGACTACCGACGAATGAAGGCTCCTTTAAGGGACGTCATCCAAGATGGCGTCCCTTCAATTCCGATTGGCTGATAGGTTTCTATCAGCCAATCGGAATTAAGGTAGGAAAAATCTGATTGGCCGATTGAATCAGCCAATCAGATTGAAGTTCAATCCGATTGGCTGATCCAATCAGCCAATCAGATTGAGCTCGCATTCTATTGGCTGATCCAATCAGCCAATAGAATGCGAGCTCAATCTGATTGGCTGAATCAATCAGCCAATCAGATTTTTCCTACCTTAATTCCGATTGGCTGATAGAATCCTATCAGCCAATCGGAATTGAAGGGACGCCATCTTGGATGACGTCCCTTAAAGGAGCCTTCATTCGTCGTTAGTCCGTCGGGAAAGAAGGATGTTCCGCGTCGGCGGGATGAAGATTGAAGATTGAAGACCCCGCTTGGAAGATGACATCGCCCGGATAGAAGACTTCTTCAAAGCCGCTTGGAAGATGACATCGCCCGGATGGAAGACTTCTTCAGCGCCGCCTGGAGGATCACTTCATCGGATGGAAGATTTCTTCAGTGCCCCTTGGAGGATCACTTCTGCCGCTCCGGATCTCCTCTTCAGTTCCATCGGTGGCTCGGCTGAGTGAAGACGACTAAAGGTAGGATGATCTTCAGGGGATTAGTGTTAGGTTATTTTAAGGGGGGTTTGGGTTAGATTGGGGGTATGTGGGTGGTGGGTTTTAATGTTGGGGGGGTTGTATTTTTCTTTTACAGGCAAAAGAGCTGAATTCTTTGGGGCATGCCCCACAAAAGGCGCTTTTAAGGGCTGGTAAGGTAAAAGAGCTTTGAACTTTTTTAATGTAGAATAGGGTAGGGAATTTTTTTATTTTGGGGGGCTTTGTTATTTTATTAGGGGGCTTAGATTAGGTGTAATTAGCTTAAAATTGTTGTAATATTTTTTAAATGTTTGTAACCTATTTCTCTTGTTAAGTGTAGTCAGTCCACGGGTCATCCATTACTTATGGAATATATCTCTTCCTAACAGGAAGCTGCAAGAGGATCACCCAGCAGAGCTGCTATATAGCTCCTCCCCTCACATGTCATATTCAGTCATTCTCTTGCAGCCTAACTAAAAAGGAAGCTGTGAGAGATCTGTGGTGTTTTTTAACTTAGTTTATTTCTACAATCAAAAGTTTGTTATTTTAAATGGCACCGGAGTGTGCTGTTTATTCTCAGGCAGCATTAGAAGAAGAATCTGCCTGCGTTTTCTATGATCTTAGCAGACGTAACTAAGATCCACTGGCTGTTCTCATCTGAGGAGTGAGGTAACTTCAGAGAAGGGGAATAGCATGCAGGCCCCCCCTGCAAATGAGGTATGTGCAGTAATTATTTTTCTGAGGAATGGAATTGACTGAGAAAATACTGCTGATACCAATGTAAAGTAAGTTCAGCCTTAAATGCAGTGATAGCGACTGGTATTAGGCTGATGAGTGTGTGTACACTGAATGTATTTTTCTAAGGAATGGAATTGACTCTGAAAATACTGTTAATACTGAAATAATGTATGAGCCTTAACTGCAGTAAAAGCGACTGGTAGCAGGCTTATTAATAACAATTCATAACTTTTCAAATGTATGTTTAAAACGTTTACTGGCATGTTATTCGTTTTTTGTGAGGTACTTGGTGATAAAACTTATTGGGGCATGATTTTTACCACATGGCCATCTTTGTTTTCTGCATAGAAACAGTTTTCTGAGCTTCCCCACTGTTGTAATATGAGTGGGAGGGGCCTATTTTAGCACTTTTTTGCGCAGTAAAAATTCAGTCACAATCTGTCTACTTCATCCTCCATGATCCAGATCGTCTCTAGAGAGCTCAGGGGTCTTCAAAATTCATTTTGAGGGAGGTAATCAGTCACAGCAGACCTGTGACAGTGTGTTTTGACTGTGAGAAAAACGTTAATTATTAAATTGTTAATCCGTTTTTGGGTATTAAGGGGTTAATCATCCATTTGCTGGTGGGTGAAATCCTTTGCTAACTTAATACATTTACTGTGAAAAATTGGTTGCTATAACTATTTTGGTTCATTGTTATTTCAACTGTGACAGCTTTTTGTGCTTCTTAAAGGCACAGTAGCGTTTTTTATATTGCTTGTAAATTTATTTAGAAAAGTATTTCCAAGCTTGCTAGTCTCATTGCTAGTCTGTTTAAACATGTCTGACACAGATGAATCTCTTTGTTCACTATGTTTAAAGGCCAATGTGGAGCCCAATAGAAATTTGTGTACTAATTGCATTGATGCTACTTTAAATAAAAGTCAATCTTTACATGTAAAGAAATTATCACCAGACAACGAGGGGGAAGTTATGCCGACTAACTCTCCTCACGTGTCAGTACCTTCGCCTCCCGCTCAGGAGGTGCGTGATTTTGTGGCGCCAAGTACATCAGGGAGGCCCTTACAAATCACTTTGCAAGACATGGCTACTGTTATGACAGAAGTATTATCTAAATTGCCAGAATTAAGAGGCAAGCGCGATAGCTCTGGGTTAAGGACAGAGCGCGCGGATGAGGTGAGAGCCATGTCAGATACTGCGTCACAGTTTGCAGAACGTGAAGACGGAGAGCTTCATTCTGTGGGTGACGGATCTGATCCAGGGAGACTGGAGTCAGAGATTTCTAATTTTAAATTTAAGCTTGAGAACCTCCGCATATTGCTAGGGGAGGTATTAGCGGCTCTGAATGATTGTAACACGGTTGCAATTCCAGAAAAATTATGTAGGTTGGATAGATACTATGCGGTACCGGTGTGTACTGACGTGTTTCCTATACCTAAAAGGCTTACAGAGATTATTAGCAAGGAGTGGGATAGACCTGGTGTGCCCTTTTCCCCTCCTCCCATATTTAGGAAAATGTTTCCTATAGACGCCACCACACGAGACTTATGGCAGACGGTCCCTAAGGTGGAGGGAGCAGTTTCTACTTTAGCTAAGCGTACCACTATCCCGGTGGAGGATAGTTGTGCCTTTTCAGATCCAATGGATAAGAAATTAGAGGGTTACCTTAAGAAAATGTTTGTTCAACAAGGATTTATCTTACAGCCCCTTGCATGCATTGCGCCTGTCACTGCTGCGGCGGCATTCTGGTTTGAGTCTCTGGAAGATGCCATTCGCACAGCTCCATTGGATGAAATTATGAACAAGCTTAAAGCACTTAAGCTAGCTAACGCATTTGTTTCTGATGCCGTCGTACATTTAACCAAACTTACGGCTAAGAACTCCGGATTCGCCATCCAAGCGCGCAGAGCGCTATGGCTTAAATCCTGGTCAGCTGACGTGACTTCTAAATCTAAATTGCTTAATATTCCTTTCAAACGGCAGACCGTATTCGGGCCCGGCTTGAAAGAAATTATAGCTGACATTACGGGAGGTAAGGGCCATTCTCTACCTCAGGACAGGGCCAAATCAAAGGCCAAACAGTCTAATTTTCGTGCCTTTCGTAACTTCAAGGCTGGAGCAGCATCAACTTCTTCCGCTCCAAAACAGGAAGGAGCTGTTGCTCGTTACAGGCAGGGCTGCAATGTTAACCAGTCCTGGAACAAGGGCAAGCAGGCCAAGAAATCTGCTGCTGCCCCCAAGACAGCATGAAGAGAGGGCCCCCTATCCGGAAACGGATCTAGTGGGGGGCAGACTTTCTCTCTTCACCCAGGCTTGGGCAAGAGATGTCCAGGATCCCTGGGCGTTGGAGATCATATCTCAGGGATATCTCCTGGACTTCAAAACTTCTCCTCCACGAGGGAGATTTCATCTTTCAAGGTTATCAGCAAACCAAATAAAGAAAGAGGCGTTTCTACGCTGTGTACAAGACTTTTTACTAATGGGGGTGATCCACCCAGTTCCGCGGACGGAACACGGGCAGGGATTCTATTCAAATCTATTTGTGGTTCCCAAGAAAGAGGGAACCTTCAGACCAATCTTGGACTTAAAAATCCTAAACAAATTTCTAAGAGTTCCATCATTCAAAATGGAAACTATTCGAACCATCCTTCCCATGATCCAAGAGGGTCAGTACATGACCACAGTGGATTTAAAGGATGCCTACCTTCACATACCGATTCACAAGGATCATTATCGGTACGTAAGATTTGCTTTCCTAGACAGGCATTACCAGTTTGTAGCTCTTCCCTTCGGATTAGCTACGGCTCCAAGAATCTTTACAAAAGTTCTGGGCTCACTTCTGGCGGTACTAAGACCGCGAGGCATAGCGGTGACTCCGTACCTAGACGACATTCTGATACAAGCGTCAAGTTTTCAAACTGCCAAGTCTCATACAGAGATAGTTCTGGCATTTCTGAGGTCGCATGGGTGGAAGGTGAACGTGGAAAAGAGTTCTCTATTACCACTTACAAGAGTTCCCTTTCTAGGGACTCTTATAGATTCTGTAGAGATGAAAATTTACCTGACAGAGGCCAGGTTATCAAAACTTCTAAATGCTTGCCGTGTCCTTCATTCCATTCCACACCCGTCAGTAGCTCAGTGCATGGAAGTAATCGGCTTAATGGTAGCGGCAATGGACATAGTACCATTTGCGCGCCTGCATCTCAGACCGCTGCAATTGTGCATGCTAAGTCAGTGGAACGGGGATTACTCAGATTTGTCCCCCCTACTAAGTCTGGATCAAGAGACCAGAGATTCTCTTCTATGGTGGCTCTCTCGGCCACATTTGTCCAAGGGGATGACCTTTCGCAGGCCAGATTGGACGATTGTAACAACAGACGCCAGCCTTCTAGGCTGGGGCGCAGTCTGGAACTCCCTGAAAGCTCAGGGATTATGGACTCAGGAGGAGAAACTCCTCCCAATAAATATTCTGGAATTAAGAGCAATATTCAATGTTCTCCTAGCTTGGCCTCAGTTAGCAACTCTGAGGTTCATCAGATTTCAGTCGGACAACATCACGACTGTGGCTTACATCAACCATCAAGGGGGAACCAGAAGTTCCCTAGCGATGTTGGAAGTCTCAAAGATAATTCGCTGGGCAGAGTCTCACTCTTGCCACCTGTCAGCGATTTACATCCCAGGCATAGAGAACTGGGAGGCGGATTTTCTAAGTCGCCAGACTTTTCATCCGGGGGAGTGGGAACTTCATCCGGAGGTCTTTGCTCAACTGATTCTTCGTTGGGGCAAACCAGATCTGGATCTCTTGGCGTCTCGCCAGAACGCCAAGCTTCCTTGTTACGGATCCAGGTCCAGGGACCCGGGAGCGGTGCTGATAGATGCTCTGACAGCCCCTTGGGTCTTCAACATGGCTTATGTGTTTCCACCATTCCCGATGCTTCCTCGTTTGATTGCCAAGATCAAACAGGAGAGAGCTTCGGTGATTCTGATAGCGCCTGCGTGGCCACGCAGGACCTGGTATGCAGACCTAGTGGACATGTCGTCCTGTCCACCGTGGTCTCTGCCTCTGAGACAGGACCTTCTAATTCAGGGTCCTTTCAAACATCCAAATCTAATTTCTCTGAGGCTGACTGCATGGAGATTGAACGCTTGATTCTATCAAAGCGTGGCTTCTCGGAGTCGGTTATTGATACCTTAATACAGGCTAGGAAGCCTGTTACCAGAAAAATTTACCATAAGATATGGCGTAAATATTTATATTGGTGCGAATCCAAGAGTTACTCATGGAGTAAGGTTAGGATTCCTAGGATATTGTCCTTTCTACAAGAGGGTTTAGAAAAGGGCTTATCTGCTAGTTCGTTAAAGGGACAGATTTCTGCTCTGTCTATTCTTCTACACAAACGTCTGGCTGAAGTTCCAGACGTTCAGGCTTTTTGTCAGGCTTTAACTAGGATTAAGCCTGTGTTTAAGACTGTTGCTCCGCCGTGGAGCTTAAACTTAGTTCTTAATGTTCTTCAAGGCGTTCCATTTGAACCCCTTCATTCCATTGATATCAAGCTGTTATCCTGGAAGGTTTTGTTTTTGATGGCTATTTCCTCGGCTCGAAGAGTCTCTGAGTTATCTGCCTTACATTGTGATTCTCCTTATCTGATTTTTCATTCAGACAAGGTAGTTCTGCGTACTAAACCTGGGTTCTTACCTAAGGTAGTTACTAACAGGAATATCAATCAAGAGATTGTTGTTCCATCACTGTGTCCTAACCCTTCTTCAAAGAAGGAACGACTTTTGCATAATTTGGACGTAGTCCGTGCCCTGAAGTTCTATTTGCAGGCAACTAAAGATTTTCGTCAAACTTCTTCCCTGTTTGTCGTTTACTCTGGACAGAGAAGAGGTCAAAAGGCTTCGGCTACCTCTCTCTCTTTTTGGCTTCGTAGCATAATACGTTTAGCCTATGAGACTGCTGGACAGCAGCCTCCTGAAAGGATTACAGCTCATTCTACTAGAGCTGTGGCTTCCACCTGGGCCTTTAAAAATGAGGCCTCTGTTGAACAGATTTGCAAGGCTGCGACTTGGTCTTCGCTTCACACCTTTTCAAAATTTTACAAATTTGACACTTTTGCTTCTTCGGAGGCTATTTTTGGGAGAAAGGTACTTCAGGCAGTGGTTCCTTCTGTTTAATGTTCCTGCCTTGTCCCTCCCTTCATCCGTGTACTTTAGCTTTGGTATTGGTATTCCATAAGTAATGGATGACCCGTGGACTGACTACACTTAACAAGAGAAAACATAATTTATGCTTACCTGATAAATTTATTTCTCTTGTA
Organism: Bombina bombina; assembly: GCF_027579735.1. NCBI lineage: Eukaryota > Metazoa > Chordata > Amphibia > Anura > Bombinatoridae > Bombina > Bombina bombina. Next base: position 952,932,136 of record NC_069502.1, on the reverse strand, counting down.
GTGTAGTCAGTCCACGGCCCGCCCTGTCTTTAAGGCAGACCTAAATTTTAATTAAACTCCAGTCACCACTGCACCCTATGGTTTCTCCTTTCTCGTCTGCTTTGGTCGAATGACTGAATATGACATGTGAGGGGAGGAGCTATATAGCAGCTCTGCTGGGTGATCCTCTTGCAGCTTCCTGTTAGGAAGAGATATATTCCATAAGTAATGGATGACCCGTGGACTGACTACACTACAAGAGAAATAAATTTATCAGGTAAGCATAAATTATGTTTTTTTTATTTTTTGTAACTTAGCTTTTTTTATTTTTTGTACTTTAGTTAGTTTATGTAATTGTATTTAATTGTAGTTATTTGTATTTAATTTATTTAATGATAGTGAAGTGTTAGGTTTAATTGTAACTTAGGTTAGGATTTATTTTACAGGTAATTTTGTATTTCTTTTAGCTAGGTAGTTATTAAATAGTTAATAACTATTTAATAACTATTCTAACTAGCTAAAATAAATACAAAGTTACCTGTAAAATAAATATAAATCCTAAAATAGCTACAATGTAATTATTAATTACATTGTAGCTATCTTAGGGTTTATTTTACAGGTAAGTATTTAGTTTTAAATAGGAATAATTTATTTAATGATAGTGTAGTGTTAGGTGTAATTGTAACTTAGGTTAGTTTTTATTTTACAGGTAAATTTCTCTTTATTTTAACTAGGTAGCTATTAAATAGTTAATAACTATTTAATAGCTATTGTACCTAGTTAAAATAAATTGAAAGTTGCCTGTAAAATAAAAATAAATCCTAAGATAGCTACAATATAATTATTATTTATATTGTAGCTATATTAGGGTTTATTTTAAAGGTAAGTATTTAGTTTTAAATGGGATTCATTTAGTTAATAAGAGAAATATTATTTAGATTTATTTAATTAATATTTAAGTTAGAGGGGTGTTAGGGTTAGTGTTAGACTTAGGTTTAGGGGTTAATAAATTTATTACAGTGGCGGTGGTGTAGTGGGGGGCAGGATAGGGGTTAATAAATTTATTATAGGTAGCGATGGTGTAGGGGGGGGCAGATTAGGGGTTAATAAATTTAATATAGGTTGCGGCAGGGTCCGGGAGCGGCGGTTTAGGGGTTAAACTATTTATTTAGTTGCGGCGAGGTGCGGGATCAGCAGGATAGGGGTTAATAACTTTATTATAGAGGGCGGCGGTATAGGGGGGGCAGGATAGGGGTTACTAGGTATAATGTAGGTTGCGGCAGTGTCCGGGAGCGGCGGTTTAGGGGTTAATACATTTATTATAGTTGCGGCGGGGTCTAGGAGCGGCGGTTTAGGGGTTAATATGTATAGAGTAGCTTGCGGTGGGCTCCGGGAGCGGCGGTTTAGGGGGTAATAACTTTATTTAGTTGCGGCGGTGTAGGGGGGGACAGATTAGTGGTGTTTAGACTCGGGGTACATGTTAGGGTGTTAGGTGTAGACAGCTCCCATAGGAATCAATGGGATGTCTGGCAGAAGCGAACTTGTACTTTCGCTATGGTCAGACTCCCATTGATTCCTATGGGATCCGCCACCTCCAGGGCGGCGGATTGAAAACCAGGTACGCTGGGCCGGAAAAGTGCCGAGCGTACCTGCTAGTTTTTTGATAACTAGCAAAAGTAGTCAGATTGTGCCGCACTTGTGTGCGGAACATCTGGAGTGACATAAGAATCGATCTGTGATGGACTGAGTCCGGCGGATCGAAGCTTACGTCACAAAATTCTACTTTTGCCGGTGTCTAGCCTTTGATAACTAAGGCGAATCAGCCTCGCCACAAATACGCTGCGGAATACGCTGTGGAATTCCAGCGTATTTGAGGTTGACGGCTTGATAACTACCCCCCAATGTGTCAACTTCAATGGTGGATATTTAAAATATGTTATGTTCACTGCATAAGTTTCTTAGTCTAAAGAATCATAAAGTAACTTTCTTCCCTCAGTCTCCCACTAACTAATACAATGTAGTTATTTGTGCATGTTTTGCTTGGGGTACTCATTAACTCTGAAAATCAGGTAGTCTGATTACATTGTTGTAGGTTAGATTTTACCTATCATCTCTGGTCTTGCTGCTCTGTTTGCCCAGATTTTCACAGATTTTCACCATTTTGACTCCCTGTTACAAAATGAAACCAAAAACAATTAACATTGCAAAATGTTGTAAACTACAATTAAAGTGTTTTACTGAAATATGTGCACTATATGAAAACATATGTGTTGTGTTTATTTGCACAGGCTGGCGGAACATTGTGATGATCAGTTTCTGACACAGGAACTCGAACAAGCAGCAAATGCTGTCCTGGTTAGTGGGAAGAACACACTGTTAGTAGTTCAGAAGATTCACATTCAGCCTACTATTTACAAGCACCAAGAGGAGTTTATTCATTCTGCACAGAGCATCTTACTCGGGACTCTGAAGGTATTTATTATGAAATGTGTTTTCCTCTTGTTGATTTGGATGGAACCGAAATTGTGATTTAAAAGCCAGTTGCCTAGCTAAAATGGTAAGATCCCTGCAAGGTGTGTGTTTTTGAACTCTCTATATCTTATTTTTTTTCTTTCTGAAATATAAAATTGTTTGAATTTTTTATTTCAATAGATTCTACAATTACAAGACAATGAAGATGTAAGAAAGATTCTACATGCTGCAGATTGGCTCCTGGGTTGTCTAATGTTGCTACAGAGAGCAGAAGACATGGCACATTTGCTTACTGCTTTCCATGAGTTTTCAGAGGCTTTACTTTTGGTGAAGACTTTGACAGAAAGACGCATTTTTGATCTGAAAGATTCTGTACACCAACAAAATTTGTCTCAAACGTTGCAAATTCTCAGGAAGAGTGTTCCAATGTTATACACTGCAACCCACAGTAATGTAAAGTACCCACAGAATGAGCAAATGAAAGCCTCAAAATGTTATATATTTGAAATAACTACCAAAACAGTCCTAGGGCTAAAGTTTTTGTTGACTAACAGGACAGTTGCACAAGGACTTAGCTTTGGAGTGTCATTTTCTCAGCATATACTTAATCTACTTGCGATACTCTCCGATTACAAGACTTCTTCAGAGCTGGAAAATAGTGATCTGGACTTTATTTTGGGTACCATTGTTTTCTACTGTATGTATGTAGCTGATTGTTCTAGGCCAGTAGTAAGAATGAAGCTGGTTATGCACTGCCAACATTTCTTAGAATGTCGAAAAGGCTTATTAAGCTATTTAAAGGAGATGAAGAGAGAGCCATTTTTGAGTCAAATGCAAAGTGAATTAGACCAGAAGTGTATTGCAATGAAAGAAGAATTGAATAACCTAAATCAGATTCTGGTATGTGCTATAGTTTATTATATTTTAGATAATTTCAATAATGCCAGTGACCCCTTGAGGAAGTTGCTTAAAGTTGCTGTTAAATCCATCAAAATAACAAGCTATAGTCCTTCAAAATCTCTTCAACACCACATTAAAGCTTTTAAAAACCACACCACTCAGCTTATACAAGTTGCAGCCCTTGTCTTAACAAAATGCCTTCAACAAAGTACGATTGATCAAATAAAAACATCAACTGATTGCTTATGTAGAGTGAGGGATGCAGTGATTGGCTTTCTGTTTGACTCCAACAAAACACATTGTAGAACAAAAAAACTTGGGTCTGCAAAATCCTTATATCAAAGATGGGTTCAGGCTACAGAAAGCTTATTGTTGAGTTTTGATGGTATGGTTAGCATTCATGAGTTCTTGGACTTGTCTGTTAAGGAGATTGAGGCGAACAAATACAGCTGTGAAATGGCACTGAGCAATAATGACTGTGAAACCTTAAGACACCATGCTGAGGATCTTTGTAGACTGGCAGAGCATGCTGTTCAAGTTGTTAATCGATATGTTGATCAAAGCAGAGACCCTATTTTCAGAAATGGACTTCGTGTTTTAGCCAGACAATTGGAGTTTTCAGTACACAAAACGAAAGCAGCTGCAATAAACGGTGTGGAGTGCATTTCATGTGTGACTACTCAGAAAATATGCTTGGAGACAATGAAACATTTATTAAACCACTTAAAAACTGTTCAAGAAGGGGTACGTGGCTACAAACATCCAGATCTACTAAGTCCCTTAAGGAATGAAGTTCATCCAGATGAACAGAAGGCAAAAAGTATTGACATCAATGAATTTGACAACCATAGAGAATACACTGGATGCTTACAATCATTTGAGAGATATTTAAGCAAGCCTCTTCCTTTATTATCTTACACAAACAGTAGCACAATTAGAAATGCAGATGCTTTGAAGACAAACGGGTTTACAAATTTGAAGCCAGCAATAAGTGAACTTATAATAGCAATAAAGAAAAACAACTCAAATGTTATCAGTATCTGCTTAAGTTCTATATTTAAAATTGCCAACACTTGTATCGAAGCAGCAAAAGAGTCAATCTCTCTAGTAGACCTTAGTGAATCAGACATCCAGAAAAAGTACAAAGAGATTGAGTCTCTAAACACAAATCTAATTGAATTTTGTAGAGAAGGATCAGCTACATCAGTTTTAGACCTGGATAAACTTACTCAGACTGCTATTCTACTTTCTCATCGGATTGAAGAAGTAAAAACTTATCTCCAGTCTATATCAGGTTATTGGTATTCATTTTCTTATCAGTTATTCTGCGCTGCCTATAGCGAGGATGCTGTCAGCAACACTAAGATTTTCAACAGAACAATGCAACGTTTCACAGCAATAGTGCAGTTAATAAGTGAAACTTTTCATTCATCACCTAGTGATCAAGAAGCTGCGGTGTTTTGTGTAAAAGAACAGCCTCTTGTGAAAATTCATATAAAACTTACTAAGTCCCAGATTGCTGCCAATCAACTGCTCACCAAAGCAATGTCTCACTCATTGCAGAATGATAAAGAAAATGTAGAAGATTTTTGTATTCTCTGGTCACTTACTGTTCAACAATTATTTAAATCTCTAGATGAATTGTTAGGTGTAGGTAGCCTATTTATTCCTAAATCAACCAATTTAACAATACCTGTTGTCTGTGAGGACCAAAGCAGTGATTTTTTGTGTGAAATTTCTTTATGGGTCCAGGAAGCAGCAGTTTTAGCGGTTTCTTATTGCACCGAAAAAGATGAGCATACTTCAATTGGGCATCTAAAGGAAGAAGTAAAATCAATAACACAGACTCTGTTGAAAGTAAAGAACAACGTTCAGAGCCCATCTCTTCCATCATCATGTCTAATGGTGGATTATGTTCTTCTACAAAGAGAGCTTACAGTGAAAATGAGAATACTTGTGTATCACATTAAAAACATCTGTAAAAATAATGGACTAATGGAAAAAATGGTAAACTGTGCAATGTCAGCTTTCTACAGGTCAACTGATAACAAAATAAATGTAAAAACAACATTTGAAAATGAAGCAAGCTTGCTCAATGAAAAAGTCCACATGGTAAAAGAAAAATTAAAAAAAAATGTTTGTTCAGGTACCAATGAAAACATATTATTTTTGGCTGAGCAACTCAGTATTTTTACCCATGATGCTATAGCAAGAGCAAGAACATTTTTAGAAAATCCGCAACGCTCTGAGATTTTTGTATTACAAGTAATTTCATTGAGGTGGTTAGCTAAAGCTAATCAACTGATTTCACAGCTTAGGTCTGATGCAGAAATTGATGCTACATATGAAACATTTATACAACAGTGCTTACAAATAAATCAACCCACAAAAATACAAGATACGGATGCGCTAGTTTTGCTTAGTAGTGGAGAACAAAATGGTAATTTAATAAGTTCATCTGATAAAAATGTAAGTGAACAACAGACAGCCATTAAAAATAAATTAATGGTTTCTCTAGAAAAAGATCAAACAGATATTGACAAAGTTAAAAATAACCTAGATTGTGATCAAAAGGAATATCATGTGGAACAGCTATGTGGAATACCTTTTGATGTAGATTATGTTAATGATGATGATGATAATATATTAACTGGTAAACAAAAGGCAGTTGGAAAAAACCAGGAAGTCATCAAACAAAATATAACATTAATAGGGTCAAAAAAGACATGGAACAAAAAAATATGCAAGAGGGAGATTAAGCAAGTGCAAAAAAATAGCAGAGAGAAGCAATTTATCGAGAAAGAAGACAACAATGAGAATTCTGAGCTTTCTCCCAATAAACATCTCCATATAGAAATTAGTCAAGTAAATGACAAATCAAGTGAACTGAGAATAGATATCCCACCCACTAGGGAGCAGCTGAAAACCTTGGATGAAAAGCCAAAGAAATTATGTTCTTTAAAACAATCTGTAAAAAATATATCCAAGTTGGAGGTGAATGAGAATTTTCAAAAGTCACAAAGTGAAAAATTGCAGTCTACACCTAGCAAAGAAGATGAGAACAGAAATGGAAATGTGGATGGGTCTAATATAACACAAGAGCTAAATAAGCAGTCAGTAGAACACAGGATAGCTAATATGATGGTTAGTATAAAAATGCAGGAAAGCAATACAAATTCACAAGTAACACAAAGTGAGAACATATCCAAAATTCACCAGGCAAAATCTGTGTACAAGAGCATAGAGATGGCATCTAGTAAGGAGAAACGGGATTCCACACATAACCCAACAAAATCAAAGGGTGGTAAAGATATAGAACAATTCAGTGAGGGAGGTAGGAAAATAAAAAATAATATTGAGCAGTCAAAATCTGACAACAAGGAAACACAGATAACCAGCAAGCTGTGTCAGGAATCAACATATATAACATCAAAACTGGAGGTAAATATGAATTCGCAAGAGACAGCAGAAAAGATACCAGAGGTTGTGTCCAGTAAAAATGAGAAGAAAAGCACGGCCAAGATGGTTAAATCTATTTTAGTTAATGATAAAACAAAGCGTTTACAAAAAAATCAGCAGCAGGAATGCACACATGAGATGACAAAATTGAGCGTAAACGTAAATTTTCAAGAAATAAAGTATAAGAAGCCACAAACAACATTGATTAAGGAAGGAAAGGAAACCCCAACAAGTGTACATACACCTGCTAATAAGAAACCCCAAAAGGAAATACAGAAGAACCTACAGGAGCCAGCTGGTGAGATGGCAAAGGTTAATACAGACCTTCAAGAGCCAACTGGTGAGGTAGTTGAGAAACTACAAGTATCTTGTCTCCAGGAAGCTAGAAAAATCCATACCAGAATGGGCATGCCTAAACCAGCTCATGAGAAACTGAAAGAAGATGCAGCAAATGAGCATCAAGAATCAGAATTTAATCTGCAAAAGGTTGACTATGAGAATCATCAAGTTTTACTTCTGGAAGAGGAGACAAGATCAACACCCAAAATGGAACAGCAGAGGGTAAAGTGGTTTGATTGATTTGCTTTATTTCAAAGATAAATTTTGATTATAATCATTTTTGCAGTATGTTTCTATTAGCAAAGATGCTTCTAGTAAAAGTAATTACTATTTCATCAGCATATGCAAATTTTCTGGGAGTGGCCAAAGCACCAGCATTCAAGGGACAGTCAACACCAGAATTTTTGTTGTTTAAAAAGAAAGATAATCCCTTTATTACCCATTCCCCAGTTTTGCATAACCAACACTGTTATAGAAATACACTTTTTACCTCTGTGATTACCTTGTATCATAGGGGCCTATTTATTAATGTGCGAGCGGACATGATACGATGGACATGATACGATGTAGCGTATCATGTCCGCCGCACATCGATAAATTCTGTCGGCATTTATCATTGCTTTTTACGACTAATTCAGCTAAAAGGAAGCTAAAGGAAGCTGAAAAAAAGAGTACAAATATAGCACTCACAACATTTAATGTGTTAGTTGGATTCAACAAAGTGAAAAATGTTAAAACAACTCTTCATATTCTTACAAAGAATTCATATATTGTGTTAGTCACCAAGCTGTGAGCAAAAAAGGGTGATAAAAATTCATGAGGAATATGATAGAATCACTAACTACCTCTTAATACTAAGTGAAATAATTTTACCTTTTAATATTGATAAATTGTGATTACCTTTTAATACCGATATGTATAGAGTATAAAGAGCAAGCACTTACGCAATGCTACTCCTAATAATGATAAATATTTTCCAATAGGTGATGGTTATTATTTCAAGGGATTCACATATTATATTATATTGGCCACCTAGCTAAGAGCCAAAATGTGGTCAAAAATGAAGTTTACGATGGAATCACTAATTACCTCTTAATACCGAAAGAAATAATAGACCTTTAAATCACCATTTACCTCTTAATACCAAGTAAAGTATTATTACCTCTAGATACCGAAAAAATGAACTATTACCTTTTAATACCGATATATATAATTTAAGGAGAGAGCATTGCTGTTAAAAAATTAGAGAGACAGAGACGCCTATTGGAAAATATTTATCATTGTTAGGAGTAGCATTGAGTAAGTGCTTGCTCCTTATACTCTATACATATCGGTATTAAAAGGTAATCACAATTTATCGGTATTAAAAGGTAAAATTATTTCATTTGGTATTAAGAGGTAATTAGTGATTCTATCATATTCCTCTTGAATTTTGATCACCCTTTTTTGCTCACAGCTTGGTGACTAACACAATATATGAATTCTTTGTACGAATATGAATAACCTCTTGATACAAGATTTGTAATTATACTGTCTACAGGAGGAGCATTTGCAAATTTTAATTTTCCTTTTTTATTTTTCCTATACCCTAATAAAAGTTGTTTTAACATTTTTTCACTTTGCTCAATCCAACTAACACATTAAACGTTGTGAGTGCTATATTTGTACTCTTTTTTTCAGCTTCCTTTTAGCTGAATTAGTCGTAAATATCAGTACAAGCACCTACCCCAATTTACTATATAACTTTTGGATGTACATAATAAGGGAACGTTTAATAATTATCTCTGTAGTGCCATTGGTATCCTTTCTAGGCATTTATCATTGCACCAGCAGTTCTTGTGAACTGCTTGTGCAATGCCGCCCCCTGCAGATTGGTGGCCAATCGGCTGCTAGCAGGGAGTGTCAATCAACCCGATTGTATTTGATCGGGTTGATTTCTGTCCACGGCCTCAGAGCAGCGGACAAGTTATGGAGCAGCGGTCTTTAGACCGCTGCTTCATAACTTCTGTTTCCATTCGGAGCTTAAAGGGACACTGTACCCCAAAAATTTATTTCGTGATTCAGATTGAGCATGGAATTTTAAGCAACTTTCTAATTTACTCCTATTATCAAATTTTCTTCTTTCTCTTGGTATCTTTATTTGAAATGCAAGAATGTAAGTTTAGATGCCGGCCCATTTTTGGTGAACAACCTGGGTTGTCCTTGCTGATTGGTGGATAAATTGATCCGCCTATAAAAAAGTGCTGTCCAGAGTACTGAAACCAAAAAAAAGCTTAGATGCCTTCTTTTTCAAATAATGATAGCAAGAGAACGAAGAAAAATTGATAATAGGAGTAAATTAGAAAGTTGCTTAAAATTGCATGCTCTTTCTGAATTACAAAATAAATTTTTTGGGTACAGTGTCCCTTTAATAATCCGGCCCCTAAGCCTTTGCAAACAGCCCACTTGTTTCAGTTGTTTTGACAGACTTGCATTTTAGCCAATCAGTGCTCACTCCAGGGTAACCTCACGTGCATGAGCTCAATATTATCTATATGAAACACATGAACTAATGCCCTCTAGTGGTCAAAATGCATTTAGATTAGAGGCAGTCTTCAAGGTCTAAGAAATTAGCATATGAACCTCCTAGGTTTAGCATTCAACTAAGAATACCAAGAGAACAAAGCAAAATTGGTGATAAAAGTAAATTGGAAAGTTGTTTAAAATTACATTTCCTATTTAAATCATGAAAGTTTTTTTTGGACTTGACTGTCCCTTTCAAACACCAAATCTGAGGTCAATGGTAGCTTATAAGATACAACACATACTCCTGTCAGCTCTCTAAGCAGCCACATTGTTTGAATGGGAATGCACAATGTATGTGCATATGCTGCTGAAATAATAGTAACTTTTACTAGAAGCATTTTTGCTATTACAAAAATTTTACAAACATCCAAACTTTAAATATACTCATGCTTATTTCAATGCTGATCATTATGACCCTTAAAGATAAAACACATTGGGGCCTATTTATGAAATGTCTGTCTGACATGATCCGATTAGCGGATCATGTCCGACAGACATCGCTGAATGTGGAGAGCAATACGCTCTCTGCATTCAGCATTGCACCAGCAGCTCTTATGAACTGCTGGTGCAACGCCACCCCCTGCAGATTCACGGCCAATCGGCCGCTAGCAGGGGGTGTAAATCAACCCGATCGTATTAGATCAGATTGATTTCATGCGATCACTGTCCGCCTCCTCACAGCAGGCGGACAGGTTATGGAGCAGTGGTCTTTAGACTGCTGCTTCATAACTGGTGTTTCTGGCGAGTCTGAAGGCTCGCGAGAAACACGGCCCTTTAAGCTCCGTACGGAGCTTGATAAATGGGCCCCCTTAAATGTGATTTTGGTACTAAGAGATTTACAATTATTTGTAAACTGATCAAATAGTTCTCCAACAGTGGCAGAGCAGCGGCAATTCTAAGGGTGCTGGGGTTGCTTATCATTATTGTATTCTCCCCAGTTCTGCAAGGTGTTCATTTGTCACATGTCTTGTGCTTCATATAGGACATGCCATGTGGTAAATGGGGGAATGGGGAATTTAAATCACTGTAACTTCATAGAGATCGATGACCTTCTCCATCAGTGCCATTATTTACCCTTGATATGTAGCTTGGTTAAACAAATACTGCAAAAAACTTTCCCTGCAAGAGCAATACTTAAAGGGACATAATACTCATATACTAAATCACTTGAAAGTGATGCAGTATAACTGTAAAAAGTTTACAAGAAAATATAACCTGAACATCTCTATGTAAAAAATGTCTTCAGCTTACAGGATTAAGTGCTCTTTGAATAGTTATTCTTCAACTACTGTCCAGCTGCAAGTTTGAACCCCCCCCCCCCCCCCCAAAACAATAGCCCATCAGTATCAGCAGTGCTGATATCATGCATTGCTTTGATCTCATGAGATTTCACTGAAATCTTGTGAGATTTCATAGTAAACTTCCATAAACTGTATAGGGCAATAATATGACTGTTCCTGCACATGCAGATGCACTCTCCCTTGCAAGTCCTGGGACAAGTATCCTGATTGGCTGCTTAAAATACCTTTACATAGGGTGTAAATACTTTTTTTACTTAGAGATCTTCAGGAGATATTTTCTAGACTGCTTTTGCAGCTATGCTAAATCACTTTCAGGTGCTTCAACGTGTCCCTTTAAACATCATGAATAAAATGTGAACTAAAAGCATTTTAAAATTAGAAACTAATACAGTTGTACCAAATACCAAGTGTACACTTCCTACTAATGCTCATTGGCTGATATACATTTAATGTTAATGCTGATTGGTTTTTAGGTACTTCCTGCTACTTCTCACTAAGAAAAGTAAGTACCTATCATCCAATGAGCATTAGCAGGAAGTGAACAACTGATACTATTATTATTTATAATTATTATTATTATTATTATTATTTAAATACAAATTTCAACAGCTTTTACATCATTGCTAGCATGTAACCATGTGTTTAAAGGGACATAATACTCATATGCTAAATCACTTGAAACTGATGCAGTATAACTGTAAAAATCTGACAGAAAAATATCACATGAGCATCTCTATGTAAAAAAAGGAAGATATTTTACCAAACAATCTCCTCAGTTCAGCAGAATAAGTTCTGCGTAAAAAGTTATAATTCAGCTGCTGCCCAGCTGCATGTAAAAAAATAAATTAAAAAAATGAAGAAATGAACAGCAGCCAATCAGCATCAGCAGTGCTGAGGTCATGAACTCTTTTACTGTGATCTCATGAGATTTCACTTAAAGGATTAATAACTTTTGAATTTCTAATGTTAAATTCAACAAACGTTTTGATTATAAATTATAATAGCAATGTAATTTACATTCTCAATGTTTAAAACGAAGCCCCCTTTTGCCATAAAATTATATTTTATTTTATTACGATGACATCACGTCATCCAGCCCACAAATGTGGGCCGTCTAACCGCCAATCGTATCACTGTTTTTTGCATTTAATTTAAATAACTTATCTCCATTAAACGCATGCGCAATATAATTTACTTCCTATCGCATGCGCATATTGCGGCAATCAAGCTGAGTTCATAGCGGACCATAACAAATAGAACGCATGCGCATTTGAAATATCCATCTATTCTATCGGTATTCCAGGAAATCTCATATATACAATATATTTCAATGCTATCTCTCCTCTTTTGCATCGCTGATTCGCTAAAGGCAATATCGGCTTGCAAACATTGATCCATGATATAAAAAATTGATTATGACATGTTATTTTATTATATTATTTAAATGTTAAACACAAAAAATCTTTATTTTACATTTTATTAAAAAAATAATAATAATAATAATAATAAAGTTTTTGCAAATTATTATGTTAATATCCAATTTCACAGAAATTGATAAATTTAAATGATTGCACTCTTAATTATTTTTGGATTATAAATAATTTATTTTGTTGCAAGAATTTTGCTAGTTTATTTCAAGGGAGATTGTATTTTATCTAAGATACTGCAAATAAAAATATCGCCAAATGAAAGTATTGCCTAATGTTGCAAAATAAGTATCTTTTGCACGTTTATTCTAGGGCGATTCTCAAAGCGCTCATAAGACAAGTACTTTCGTTTTCTGTGCAGCTAACTCTACTGTTGCAGTATCGATTGTCCTTGCCTTATTTAACATAAGATGGTGACGTATCCTGTGACGTTACGCCAACTTGCGCATGCGCAATGCGTCCAAATGTCGCCATTTTACAACTGCAGTTGTCAGCACGGATTGGGAATCCGTAGCGGCTGACATAGAAGTGGGTTTGGAAACATTTAATATTTAAAACATCGATATTTTAAAAACGTTACTTATTTAATACAGAATGCATATTAGAAAAATATAGATTTAGATGTATACTCCTGTGTGATTGGCATTTGAATTCTGACTACAGTGTCCCTTTAACTCTCATGAGATTTCATTGTAAACTTCCTTACACTGAATAGGAAAATAAGATGAGAGTGCACGTAAGCTCGCTCCTTCCGCTGTCCCGGGACAGACATACTGATATGTTGCTTAGAAGTCCTTTAGGGATGTGGCTACTGAGAAACTTTTGAAGTAAAATATCTTTCTTTTTTACATAGAGATGTTCAGGTGATATTTTCTAGTCAGCTTTTTATAGCTTTACTGCATCACTTTCAAGTGTTTAAACATTTGGGTATTATGGCCCTTTAAGTCCTGCAAAGTATATAGTACCATGTGATTCAACATATAATTAATTTAATTTATTTCATTATTGACAGGGGGCACACAGCGTAACATATCAGACTGCTCTGTCAAGTAGACGACCATTTAAAGAAGCAAGTAGTCCTCTTGCAGAAGAAGTGGAGACATGGGAGGGTGAGAGCAATACGATTGTGCAGGTCACAAGAGAAATGGCCAAACATATGTCTCATATGACACAGTTTTTAAATAGAAAAGGACCGATTCAGGTATAGTTCCCAGGAATCTGACAGCAGAGACAGTTATTCAGATTCTATATTATGTATTATTTATGTTATCACTGCTATCAATTTGACCTATTTTATCACAACTAAAGCCAGGGCCGGATTTACATCTCAGGTGCCTGTAGGCACAAAAACCTGAAGCGCCCCCCCCCACCCCCCCACCCCCCCTAGAAAAAAGTGGAAAAAATGAGGACTTTTTTTTATTATTATTTAGGACAACTAAAAATAAATATTAGATGTAAAATTACATTTTCCCTTTTATGGAGATACACAAATACACACACCAATTGCAATATTTGTTGTAATGGAAGCTACACCAAAAATCAATATTCACTTGACTCAAATGGCCATACAATTTCTATTATGTATAACAAAAACAAATCATGTTAAACTTTTAATGCAAAATATTCTAAAGAAAACCCTATTTAAAGGGACATCAAATGTGACAGTTTGCTGGGCATTTTATTATTGCACTAGTGCTTGCAGAGAAGTGTGTTAGCCTCTTGCAAAAGAGTTAAACACATAGTCAATGTCAGTTCTGAGACAGCAATACACATCTGTGCAGACCCAGATGGGCTCATAGGACATGTTTATTGACAAGCCATTAGTGTATTGCTTTTCTGGAGATGACTTTGACTATGTGCTTAACATTTTGTTGGAGTCAAACACAGTTTTGTGTAAACAATAGCAATATTAAAACTAGCAGCATGCAAGCTCATCACCATCAACAACCTGTGCAGCCAGTGGAAGAAAATATAAAATGTAGGGAAAAAAATCTTGTAAACTCTGATATTTTTGGTACAAACACACACAGATGTTACATTTATTTTGTTCTGAAATATAAATATCATATGATGTTGCTCTCAAAGGAAAACATGGAATGTTGTAGATTATATGTAATCCAGGGGTCAACAAATGTGTTTAAAATTAGAATTTAGAAATTCAATGGGAGGGGTTTAGTTTTAATCTTTGCCCCTCTCTCCTTCATGGCTCCCTCAACTGCTGTAACATATTCCCAATGAAACACTCGACTTTGTAGGCACCTGGCAGCACAATTCTTACTAAAATAAATGCCCTCATAAAAAAAAAAAAAAAAAAAAAAAAAAATTTTTTTTTTTTTTTTTTTTTTTTTTTTATTATTGACAGGCAGGCGCCCCTCACTGCAAGGCGCCTGTAGGCACATGCCTACTGTGCCTAATGGGAAATCCGGCCCTGACTAAAGCTGCTAATGAACACAGACTCATAACAGGATTACTCCAAAGCAAAACTGTCAAAATGTATTTACATTGTGCTTAACATAAGTAATATATATATAAAGGTGTGTAATATATTGAAAACTCCAAATCTGGTTACAAAAACTATTTGCCAGTAAGAGTAGGATTTGTCTTAATGACATCAAATATATAATTACATTGAATACTTTTTATTAATCAGCCTAATGGAAACCAGCCCTCATTACAAACCTATTAAAACATCCTTTGTTGAAAGCATCTCAAGCTTTATTGATGTAAATTATATGTAACCATCTATTTAAATTTTATTGGATACATTCAGTCAGTTCAGACTGTAAATATGAAAATATTTGTGAATTTCTTACCTCTAAATGGCAATGGTTTGTGCATGCAGCCAAAATGATGCTAGTTATGGTGCTGATGTTTGATATTAACCCCCCCCCACACACACACACACAAAGTTATGGCAACAATTACAATTATAGTGGCCTAGATATAATAAGAATCGACAACATAGCAAGTAGGCAGATTCGTAGACAAGTAGTCCATTAATTTAGTTACAAAAATAAATGCGTACTGCAGTGTAAATCTTTTGTCCCAGAGCAATTGATAAACACATTTATTTGGTGCAGCTACCCAGCTAAAGTAAGTCTTTGGAAATCGACAAACTGTTTTGATATCATATCAATCAAGGTAAAATATTTTTGGCATATAAGACTAATTTTTTTTCACTTAAAAAATGGCTGTGCTCGCTCAGTGTGTCCGGCCTTTTCATCTCTGAGCACTCTGTTGCGTTAGGTCGCGTAACTGAGCACTCAGAGATGAAATATTTGATCTTCAGAAGCGATGCGACGCGGAGCGAAGCAGCTGCTTCGCCTCGCACCGCATCGCTTGCAGTGTGTCACAGCCTTAATACTCAAATTTCCTGAGAGCAGCTCAAAGAAAGTGGGAAAGAATACACACACGCAACATACGCACATAAAGTTGTAGTGATACACTTAAATGTGCACACAAACATATACAAACTTGTTACCCATGATTACCTGGCTTCAGACCAACCCCTCTGTTTGCAAAAGCCAAAGGTGCCGCAGACCTGCTCCATAGTGACAACTCAGCACTTGTTGTCATCAGTCACACAAACCTGAGAGACTGTCACAAGGGCTATGCTGCCCTACACTTGATGCTTTCACCCCACTATCAAGGCACTGACCAGCTAAATTTAAATTTGGGACTCAATTAAAAATGTAAAGCGTACAATGTTCTGCATGAACTAGGCTGATGGACAGATGCTTAACAATCCCACTCACAAGAGTAAAAATGTGTCTATCGGCTCTCTATAATAATTTTTGTTTTTGTATTTTAGATAGTTTTCTTGACAAAGGTTCTCTTTCATGTTTCTTTTTTAGTTTTACTTATCTTTGGGTAATTTAAGATACTCTGTAGTCTTTCTACCTTTTGACATTTAAAGGAATGTTTGAGGCTCTTTCACAATTTTGGGCTAGAATACAAGTGAATCGCTAAATATCGATTGCGCACACTGAGTAATACCAGCGCACGCTAATGTGCGCTAGTATTACAAGTTAAGTGCAATGCAAACGTGAGCTTGCGTTCGTATTAATAGGAAGTATTGCGCTCATGAGCGCGCACATCCATAGGCTCCAATGGGAGCCCCGCTCTGATGCCCTCAGAGACGTAATCAGAACCTGAGCGCAGAGAAGGGGGTAAGTAGCACAGCGATGGCAGCAAATATAAATATATATGAATATAAACATATATATTTATGTGTTAATATGTATATATACACATATCAACAAATAAATATATATGTATATAAGAATATACATATATATTTACAGGAAACACACAGTTCTCATAGACCGTAATGTAAAGGCACTTTTCAGTGCCGTTTTTTTCTAATACCCCACTCCTGCAAATTTAAAGCCCCAAAACTGCCTAGTGCAGTTATTTATTTATTTATTTTTATAAAAAACGACAATGCCCTTTTAGAGGGCATTTGGGGCACTTTTAGAAAATTAACAAGAGATCTGATCTCTGGGCTCGTGGTAGCTTGTAATAGCTGGTTATTTATCGTGCCCGCAAACGGGAACATTTACACAATAAATTAGCGCTCCACTTGTAATCTAGCCCTTTCTGTTTTATTAATTTGAATTGTCATGATACAGTCATTACACAGGTGCATTGTGTGAGCAAGTCTGAGAAGTTAGTCCCTGAACATCACATCAGTCTCCTTGAGTGTAGTACACAAGCTGGTGGTGCCCCTTCACTGATAGCTGCGTATATTTAAGGTTGATGCAGACGTTTAATTGTTTTTTAAATAAGTTATTCGGGCAAAGACATTTACTAACAGATAAGGGTCATATTGGTAGTTGCGTGATATTGGTACTAACTTTATTAGTGGTGCTTGTCAATATGGCACAAGACTATAATATACAGTATACACTATACTGTACATGAAGTGTGTATAATTTTAAACACACACATTAATATTTAATAACCTTAAAGGGATACTGAACCCAAATTTTTTCTTTTGTGATTCAGATAGATCATGAAATTTTAAGCAACTTTCTAATTTACTCCTATTATCAAATGTTCTTTATTCTCTTGGTATGTTTATTTGAAATGCCAGAATGTAAGTTTAGATGCCGGCCCATTTTTGGTGAACAACCTAGGTTGTCCTTGCTGATTGGTGGATAAATGTATCCACCAATAAAAAAAAAAGGCTGTCCTGAGTACTGAACCAAGAAAAAAGCTTAGATGCCTTCTTTTTCATATAAAGATAGCAAGAGAATGAAAAAGAATTGAAAATAGGAGTAAATTAGAAAGTTGCTTAAAATTGCATGCTCTATCTGAATCATGAAAGAGAATGTTTGGGTTCAGTGTCCCTTTAATCTTTTAATTGAATAGTAAAAATTCATCTTCAAGATGTTTTTTTTGTTATGAATATTTATGAGACATACTGTTGCACAAGAGCTTTCATAAAAGATACTGTAATGCCACTGGATAATATTCATATTGTCCAGAAACTACCTGGGTGTGGGTCACTTCAAATCTTTGTAGTAATGACACAAGTGACTGTGGAATTTAAAAAACAGACAAAAATTATTTTTCATTTCCCCCTATTCCCCAAGGTCCACAGCAGTGCACTGTGGTGGGGGGATATATGATATGGTTATCTGTACAAAAGTATATTTTAGAAAGTCTGCAATCAAAACAAATAAATAACCAGCACCACAGAATTTTTGCGGCGCTATACAAATAAATGATAATAATAGTAATTTTATATTCCAGAAATGTAACTGTCGGAAAAACATCAGGAGCAGATTGAAGTGTTTAGGTATAATACAACTGGTTATCAAGGAAAGAATATTCAGGTTGAATCTTTATGAATTATGAATTGTCTGTATTCATTTTAATGATGCACAATTACATTTACTCAATACAGATGTGCATTCATTTTTAAGTAGTTAACGTTAATACGTATTATCGGTGAATTCCTTATGTTGTTCTTCTCTACAAAAGTTATTTTCACTCTAATAACTGAACTTTTGGTTGTCGTGGGCATGCAAGACAGAGGCCTAGTAATGGAGTGTTCCCAATACTGTGGAAGGACCTGGAAAAGTAATTTCACAATTGCTTTTTTTCGACGCAGAGTGCCAGGTCTCATAGCATACTTCCCATAATTGAGTCATAACATTGAGGCACATAAGAGCTCAGGACATAGTTTTGTCAACTTGGGGAAAAATACATTAAAGGGACACTGAACCCAATTTTTTTCTTTTGTGATTCAGATAGAGCATACAATTTTAAGCAACTTTCTAATTTACTCCTATTATCAATTTTTCTTAGTTATCTTGCTATTTTTATTTGAAAAATAAGGCATCTAAGCTTTTTTGGGGTTCAGGCTCTGGACAGCACTTTTTTTATTTGTGGATGAATTTATCCACCACTCAGCAAGGACAACCCAGGTTGTTCACCAAAAATGGGCCGGCATCTAAACTTACCTTCTTGCATTTCAAATAAAGATTCCAAGAGAATGAAGAAAATTTGATAATAGGAGTAAATTAGAAAGTTGCTTACAATTTCATGCTCTATCTGAATCACAAAAGAAGAATTTTGGGTTCAGTGACCCTTTAATAAAGTAGGAAGAGGGGTGGAAAGGACAGTAGTGCAGAACTTCCATCCGGTGACAATCCTGCAAAAACTATAACAGCAAGATATTAAGGAAGTTAGATTAGAGGGTGATTTACAAACAGAAATTAGTGTAAGAATTATGGAGTCCCCTATAATCATTTCTTACAGCAAATGTACTTGAGTTATGTGCAACCCATTCCAGCACTGAAGCAATTTCCTTAATAAAATAGCAAATAATTTTGAGAAGAAAATGTATTCAGAACTTGCTTTTTCTTTGGGATAGAAAAGTAGTTCTAATTGTCACAAAATTAAATCAGAACTATACAAATTCCTTTGAAAAATGTTTCCTCAAACATTTATGAAATTATACTGTAAGGCAAAGGCACAGTTATCTACTAACTTTCCACATTTCATAAGTTCTCAAGGTTTGAATAAAGAAGTATAAAAAAACATGAGAAAAAAATACACTATTAAAGACCAGGGAAACTTATATTGTTTCTGCATTATACAAGAATTATACAAGATGTCTGCCTTTTTGGAATCAAAAGATTGAGTTAATGGAAATAAATGCTCATCTGACAGATGTCTTAGAATTTTTAAATTAGTATTTTCTACAAGGAGTCAGTATCAGGACCATGAAGATGTAATCAGAGCCATCACTTTCACTCTCCCACCTTGAGGTTCCCACCCGCTCCTACCCCGGCGATCGTGCCTGTAGAGTGACAGGCATCGCCGGGGCTTCCCGTTTTGTGTGGTGACGTCGCAATAACGTGATGACGTCACCGCGCAACTTTATTTATACTTAACAATGTTAAGTATAGGAGAAGGGGGCATGCTGCTTAGAAGCCTGTATCTCAGGCATCTAAGCAGCTACAGACCCCCAAGACCCACCATTGGAAAGGCAATCGCCTAACCTTTTCAATAGTGTAAGTCTTGGGGGTCTGAAAAAATTTAAAAAAAAAGTTTAGAAAAAAATTGTTCAAAAAATAAAAAAAACATTAAAAAATCTTAGCACCCTTTTCTTTCGTGATTTAGATAGAGCATGCAATTTTAAGCAACTTTCCTATTATCATGTTTTCTTTGTTCTCTTGCTATCTTTATTTGAAAAAGCAGAAATGTAAGCTTAAAGTGAAGGTAAACTTTGGTGAATGAAAGTCTGTTTTTAAAAATACTATTAAAAACAGGGGCACTTTCATTCATCAAAGTTTACAAATCAGCCGTTTTGATTAAAAACTTACCTTTGTTTCTTTTCACAGCAACAGCAGCTTCCCCCTCCTGGAAATCCTCTCTTCACACGTCAGCAATGACTAATCCGGCTTCCTCCAATCATGGCTTTCCCCCCAGGGTGGTTATTGCCTGAGGCCATGCTGTGATTGGAGGAAGCCGGATTAGTCATTGCTGATGTGTGAAGAGAGGATTTCCAGGAGGGGGAAGCTGCTCTGGCTGTGAAAAGAAAAAAAGGTAAGTTTTTAATCAAAACGGCTGCTTTGTAAACTTTGATGAATGAAAGTGCCCCTGTTTTTAATAGTATTTTTAAAAAACGGACTTTCATTCATCAAAGTTTACCTTCACTTTTAAGAGCCGGCCCATTTTTGGTTCAGCACCTGGCTAGCGCTTACTGATTGGTGGTTAAATGTAGCCACCAATCAGCAAGCGCTACCAAGGTGATGAACTAAAAATGGGCCGGCTCCTAAACTTACATATATATATAATTTCGACTGATTCAGAGATTCGGATCAATCAGAATTTCCGAATAGGCAACATAACAAAAATTACGAAAACAAAAAATTTTTTTTGCATCCATTCGTTCTTTCGGATCCATTCGTTATTCAGATTAATTTATTATTAGTTACATAAACTGTTATTCATTTTGGGCTTTAAAGTTTAAATCCTTGTGAACGCCGATATTACCACATTATCGGCGGGTAGTGACGTACTGCCTTTGGAATGTTATGAGGAAGGGGAGCGCATGCGTGGTGCGTATTTCTTATCAGACAGCTGACGGAACGCAGCGCAACCCAACGAGGGAAAAAATCCTAATTCGAGCAGAGTTAGAGCTCTAGGGGAAGCACAAAATACCTCTCCATTTGTATTCTGGCCCTAAATAAGATAAACTGTGTTTTGTTGGACAAAACTTGACAAAAGAATAATTATAGTTATTGGGTCACATAAAGCTTTGTTTTCGGCATGGTTTGAGGTGAGGTTTGCTGTGAATTTCCCAATTGTATTGCATGCACTGCATTAATATTTTTTTAATATTTTTTCAATGTAGACAGCAGATCAGCTAATTACTTCTGCTAGATGTATAGCAGCACATGGGCAGATATTTGTAAAATTAGTTCGCATAATGGCTAAAAACTGCATAGACAAGAGGAATTCGGCTGAACTGCTGTGTGGTATGGAGCAAATTCAAACAATTAGCAACCAACTCACGATTATTTCCAGGTAAACAATTGTAAGAATTTGAGAAATATTTTAGCAAGTAAGAGAGAAAAGTGATTTTTTAAAATACTTTCACAGCAGTTAATGGGTATTGTGTTATAGTATTAAATAATTTAGTGTGGGGTTAGATTGTAGTTCTTTGTAATAATATTTTCTCAGTGTGAGACAACTTTCTAATTTGTTCTTAATTTGACAGTCTAATCAAAACTAAATGTTTATGATTCAGATAGGGCATGCCATTTTAAACATATTTCCTATTTACTTTTATTATCACATTTCCTTTGTTCAGCTAGACAGTGCTAGTTCTAGTGTGCCAAATAGATTTTAGAAACAGTCAGCAGCGATTGGCTATAATGCAAGTCTGTCAAAAGAACTGAAAAAGGGGCAGTCTGCAGAGGATTAGATACAAGGTAATCAAGGAGGTAAAAAGTTTATTAATATAACTATGTTGGTTATGCAAACCTGGGGAATGGGTAATAAAGGGATTATCTATCTTTTTAAACAATAACAATTCTGGAGTAGACTGTCCCTTTAAATAGCCTCCTGTACCTTTTCTATATCATGCAGCAGGAAAAGTAAACAAGTTATTTTAAAATTAATATTGTTTCTTGCCACTTTGAAATGGCTTCCAAGCTCCACCCACTGATCTGAGTTGCTTCTAGGCACTCTGCTGAATAGCATTGAGAGTCTGTTGAATCCAACTAGTGAGCCTTTTGTGACTGGAAGTCATATGCAGCCCAGATCGTGATGTCATCAGTGGGCGGAGCTTGGCAGCTATTTCAAAGTGGACAGAAACAATATTCATTTTTAAATAACTTTTTTACCACTCCTACTGAATTATATAGAAAAGGTGCAGAAGGCTATTTGCAGCTTAATCTAAGGTGAGACTTTAACATGACTAAGGTGTAGGCTGTCCCTTTAAAGGGCCATTACATACAGTACCATTTCAAATAAGCTGCATATTTTTTCTTGCAAATTTATTTTTCTTCCCTATTTGCTAAACAGAAGTTATGAAGCAGCGGTATAAAGATCACTGCTCTATAACTTGTCCGCCTGCTATGAGGCGGCGGACAGAAATCAACCCTATCGAATACGATCAGGTTGATTGAAACCCCTTGCTAGCAGCCACAAATCTGCAGGGGGTGGCATTGCACAAGCATCGTATCATGTCCGCTCACACTTTGATAGATATGCCCCCTAGTCTGCAGAAGACAAGGCTAGACACGGGCATTATGTTGATATAGACTGCTTTTTTTTGCATACTAAAGACGATTATAGTAATACATGGAGCAGGTTTAGCCTTGATAAGTTGGCAGTGTGTATTTTCAGCTCTGAAAATTAGCAAATCCACAACTTTCAGAGCTAAATTACATAAAAGGGGCAAAATAAAGAATGAACGTATATTGCAATGTTGTTTTACTACATATAACTAATCATTTTATATACAAATTTCAAGGAGTTACTATTTTTTTTAAATAGAAAAAGATCTAGGCCCCCATTTATCAAGATACGTATGTAGTTTTGGGGAACGTTCACTGCAGGTACGCATGAGCGATCATGCAGACGAAAGTTAGAAAGCAGCGGTCATCAGTCGGGAGCTTCCTAACCAGTACGCCAGCTATTACTTGGTGGATTAAATCACTGTGACAAAACACGCCATTGGGCTAGTGCGAGCAGAGGCGGCATTGCACATGCAAATGCTTGTGCAATGTTAAATAAGGGCAGCATATTGCTGCAATACGCTGCCAGCATTTTGCAATCCGGCCCAGGCAAGTTCACATGAGCGAACCCTGTTCGTCCGCACTTGATACATTTCGGCCATTATCTTTTTATAGTAACTGAATTTAAAGGTACATGAAACACTTTTGTCTTTTCTTGTAATCATTTAAAATAATAGTAGACTCTGCAAACTTCCCAAGGAACAATAAAGTCAACAATAAACTTTTATGTTTCAGACAGAGCGTGCAATTTTAAAGAACTTACATTTTTTTAAATATAATTTTTATATTTCAAAATAAAAGGACAAGCAAAATATAAATACAACATTTTCTCAAATAAATATACCATACAAACATGTGTGTGACACATGACATTGTACTGGATTAGGCAAAGAAACATTTACATACCTATGTCACTATAATATATTTCAATAGAAACCTCAAGGTTTATAAATATTTGAGTCCATACTATACACTCCCTCCCTCTATTCAGGGGGCCATTCTTCGGCCCCCTTCCACCTCAGGTAATCTCAAGGAAATGGATGGTACACATTGCTGATTAAATATAAATTATAAATATATCCAATACTATAAGATGAGAAGTAATATCTGGTACAGCATAGGATTTCTGTATATACGATATATACAAATCAGGGAAAAAAGAGCATGTTAACCTAACCTTCCTGTCATAAAGTCACCTTTCTGTACGTGAAAAGGGTCACTTAGAGTCTTGCCTAGAACCCTAACAAGAGAAAATAGGCAATAAAATAAACATAAGCTGTCTGCTTAATAGAAAATAACAAAGTAAAATAAAAATACAAATACATTTACTGGAATAATTAACCTCTATACGTCGTTAGAATGTTTCATACCTTCCTAACAGCACTGGGCTTTAACGGCATTAGGGTGACATGGAACGTCTTACCTTATATTGCATCCTGAAGCCTCCACTTTTTGCGCAATGAAAAATCAGACTGGGTGGGGGGTGTGCCTAGCAGCGTAGTCAGTCTCTATGATCTGATCCCAACCACGTGATTTCATTTTTCCAGCAAGTGCTTACATCGGAACTTCGTTCTAATCTAAGCACTTGCACCCCAGCATGAAGGGGTTTACATACTAGTAGACAGAACAAAACCATCTGGCAATTTACATAGGATGCAGCGAGGTGAGCACTGTCTAGATTTATTACCATAACAGCTAAGGAGCTATTAGATATTTAGGGGCCAATTTATTAACGACCAAATGCTGCTATATGCAGGTGTTTCCACGCAAGCCTTCAGGCTCGCAGGAAACAGGAGCTAAGAAGCAGTAGCGGACATCAGTCGCCAAACTTCAGTTGATTTCGAACAGACATAATGGGCACTGTTAACTGCCTTTGTTCTGGGGCCCAGATGAGTCTAGTAATGCCCTTGACTTGAATATCTTTTTTATCTCATTCCAATCCTTTAGGAAACCATGCAATAAGGTGAGGGATATTTATCAAGCCATCAACTATGCTGCATTCGACGGCACCAATACGCTCGCCTAACATCGCGGTCGTGGACCTGAATACGCTCTCCTTATTTATTAAAAAAGCTGTCAAAAAGCCGCACACCAAGTACGGGGCGATGAGCAGCGGACTGTAGTTAACTAGCAGTCATCGATCTCGCTGCTATTCTGCTTTTCCCCAACTTTATTTATACCCTGTCACTAAACACCGCCACTATACTAAAATGTTTAACCCCTATCCCGCCGCTCCCGGACCCCGCCGCAACTAAATAAAGTTATTAACCCCTATCCTGCCGCTCCCGGAGCCCACGGCAACTCTAATAAAGTTATTAACCCTTATCCTGCCGCTCCCGGAGCCCTCAGCAACTAAATAAATGTATTTACTATACAAAAAAATATAGAACACCAAGCTGCGCTTCTCAGTTAAATCAAATACATTATAGAAGTCCTATGTTAATTCATAAGAATGTCCCTTATGGGATCCACTGGTGTTAAATATTATCTCAAGGTAGAGGTATTTGTTTAGACTGTATAATGCCAAGATAGATGCATTAAGGAGAATGTAATAACTCTATTCCCAATAAGAAATTAACAGACAGTGCAAGGATTGTTGTAACAACCAATACAGTAATTAGTGAGACTCTGTAATCACAAATGAAATAAATAAACAGTATACCGTATTGGTATGTTAAAATATAATACAGAATCAATCGTTACACAGACACAATGGTTATGGGGATACGAATACTTCCCAAATGTGATGGAACGAGTGGGTGCTGCTCCAGAGTTAGACACAGGGCTGTGATCCTGATCTCGGAAGTAGCTGCAAAACAAAAGAAGACACAGAGCGCATCCCACTCTAAGTGTAACACCGTTTTATTTGAGCAAACATTCAAAGCGTGTGAATCGCACGTACAATGTAAAAGAAATTAAAAGGCAAAATCACTGAGTCCAAATCCGTTTAGCCGGATGCTGGGGGTGTATTCTCCGTCACCCCGTTGGCTCGATCCTCAGGTAAGCTTCCGGAGAGCTGTGAGGGGACTCGCCGTACCGAGGGATACTCCGTGTTCAGCACCGGCGTTTCAGTGACCGGGAGAGGGTGTTGATGCCGCCTCAACGCGTTTCCTCAGGCTACGACCTGACTTTTTCAAGAGGATATATCCGACTGAGTAGTTGTAGTTCCTTTTAAAAGGCCCGGGCTGGGCGCGCCTCCCAATGGAGTAATATCATTGGCTATGAGTCATCAAAGACCTTAGGGCAAGGCTAACACATATGTTACATCGGTCCGATCATTTGCATAGAAGCCACCAGTCTCTTCTCTTTACAACCGTCTGTTACCGAACTAGCAACAACTGAAACCACACAGGAACATGACTCATAGCCAATGATATTACTCCATTGGGAGGCGCGCCCAGCCCGGGCCTTTTAAAAGGAACTACAACTACTCAGTCGGATATATCCTCTTGAAAAAGTCAGGTCGTAGCCTGAGGAAACGCATCGAGGCAGCATTAACACCCTCTCCCGGTCACTGAAACGCCGGTGCTGAACACGGAGTATCCCTCAGTACGGCGAGTCCCCTCACAGCTCTCCGGAAGCTTACCTGAGGATCGAGCCAAAAATGTAAGCTTAAAGTGAACCTATGGCAACAGGCTCCTTTCAGGCAGTTTCTAGCGTCATTATTGGAATGAAAAAAAATTCTATTCCCGCGACTACTATGACGTTCGTGACACCTTGCATGTCACGTGTTAACAATTGGCCAGACAATTCAACTGAAAGTTAAGTACATCAGCTTAGTCGCGGCGAGCGAGGCGTCAAATTTATCAATATTCCGCCACTGCTCGCGGCGGGCTAGACGTGTCTATTTATTGGGGGATTATTAGTACATAGCGACAGCGGACACCATTTCGCCCGCGGCGAGTAACAACGAGTTTATCCGCGTCTACAATGACGGATGAATTGACGGCTTAGTACATGGAGCCCTTTAAGATGACTAAGGTGTAGGCTGTCCCTTTAAAGGACCATTACAGTACAATTTCAAATAAGCTGCATAATTTTTCTTGCAAATTTATTTTTCTTCCCTATTTGCTAAACAGAAGTTATGAAGCAGCGGTCTAAAGATCGCTGCTCCATAACTTGTCCGCCTGCTATGAGGCGGCGGACAAAAATCAACCCTATCGAATACGATCGGGTTGATTGACACCCCTTGCTAGCAGCCGTGAATCTGCAGGGGGCGGCATTGCACAAGCATCGTATCATGTCCGCTCACACTTTGATAAATATGCCCCCTAGTCTGCAGAAGACAAGGCTAGACACAGGCATTATGTTGATTTAGACTGCTTTTTTTTGCATACTAAAGACGATTATGGTAATACATGGAGCAGGTTTAGCCTTGATAAGTTGGCAGTGTGTATTTTCAGCTCTGAAAATTAACAAATCCACAATTTTCAGAGCTAAATTACATAAAAGGGGCAAAATAAAGAATGAACGTATATTGCAAAGTTGTTTTACTACATATAACTAATCATTTTATATACAAATTTCAAGGAGCTACTATTTTTTTAAATAGAAAAAGATCTAGGCCCCCATTTATCAAGATGCGTACGTAGTTTTGGGGAACGATCGCTGCAGGTACGCATGAGCGATCATGCAGCCGAAAGTTAGAAAGCAGCGGTCATCAGTCCGGAGCTTCCTAACCAGTACACCAGCTATTAGTTGGTGGATTAAATCACCATGACAAAACACGCCATTGGGCTAGTGCGAGCAGAGGCGGCATTGCACATGCAAATGCTTGTGCAATGTTAAATAAGGGCAGCATATTGCTGCAATACGCTGCCAGCATTTTGCAATCCGGCCCAGACAAGTTTACATGAGCGAACCCTGTTCGTCCGCACTTGATACATTTCGGCCATTATCTTTTTATAGTAACTGAATTTAAAGGTACATGAAACACTTTTGTCTTTTCTTGTAATCATTTAAAATAATAGTAGACTCTGCAAACTTCCCAAGGAACAATAAAGTCAACATTAAACTTTTATGTTTCAGACAGAGCGTGCAATTTTAAAGAACTTACATTTTTTTAAATATAATTTTTATATTTCAATATAAAAGGACAAGCAAAATATAAATACAACATTTTCTCAAATAAATATACCATACAAACATGTGTGTGACACATGACATTGTACTGGATTAGGCAAAGAAACATTTACATACCTATGTCACTATAATATATTTCAATAGAAACCTCAAGGTTTATAAATATTTGAGTCCATACTATACACTCCCTCCCTCTATTCAGGGGGCCATTCTTCGGCCCCCTTCCACCTCAGGTAATCTCAAGGAAATGGATGGTACACATTGCTGATTAAATATAAATTATAAATATATCCAATACTATAAGATGAGAAGTAATATCTGGTAGAGCATTGGGTTTCTGTATATACGATATATACAAACCAGGGGAAAAAAGAGCATGTTAACCTAACCTTCCTGTCATATAGTCACCTTTCTGTATGTGAAAAGGGTCACTTATGAGTCTTGCCTAGAACCCTAACAAGAGAAAATAGGCAATAAAATAAACATAAGCTGTCTGCTTAATAGAAAATAACAAAGTAAAATAAAAATACAAATACATTTACTGGAATAATTAACCTCTATACGTCGTTAGAATGGTTTCATGTCTTCCTAACAGCACTGGGCTTTAACGGCATTAGGACGACATGGAACGTCTTACCTTATATTGCATCCTGAAGCCTCCACTTTTTGCGCAATGAAAAATCAGACTGGGTGGGGGGGGGTGCCTAGCAGCGTAGTCAGTCTCTATGATCTGATCCCAACCACGTGATTTCATTTTTCCAGCAAGTGCTTACATCGGAACTTCGTTCCAATCTAAGCACTTGCACCCCAGCATGAAGGGGTTTACATACTAGTAGACAGAACAAAACCATCTGGCAATTTACATAGGATGCAGCGAGGTGAGCACTGTCTAGATTTATTACCATAACAGCTAAGGAGCTATTAGATATTTAGGGGCCAATTTATTAACGACCAAATGCTGCTATATGCAGGTGTTTCCACGCAAGCCTTCAGGCTCGCAGGAAACAGGAGCTAAGAAGCAGTAGCGGACATCAGTCGCCAAACTTCAGTTGATTTCGAACAGACATAATGGGCACTGTTAACTGCCTTTGTTCTGGGGCCCAGATGAGTCTAGTAATGCCCTTGACTTGAATATCTTTTTTATCTCATTCCAATCCTTTAGGAAACCATGCAATAAGGTGAGGGATATTTATCAAGCCATCAACTATGCTGCATTCGACGGCACCAATACGCTCACCTAACATCGCGGTCGTGGACCTGAATACGCTCTCCTTATTTATTAAAAAAGCTGTCAAAAAGCCGCGCACCAAGTACGGGGCGATGAGCAGCGGACTGTAGTTAACTAGCAGTCATCGATCTCGCTGCTATTCTGCTTTTTCCCAACTTTATTTATACCCTGTCACTAAACACCGCCACTATACTAAAATGTTTAACCCCTATCCCGCCGCTCCCGGACCCCGCCGCAACTAAATAAAGTTATTAACCCCTATCCTGCCGCTCCCGGAGCCCACGGCAACTCTAATAAAGTTATTAACCCTTATCCTGCCCCTCCCGGAGCCCTCAGCAACTAAATAAATGTATTTACTATACAAAAAAATATAGAACACCAAGCTGCGCTTCTCAGTTAAATCAAATACATTATAGAAGTCCTATGTTAATTCATAAGAATGTCCCTTATGGGATCCACTGGTGTTAAATATTATCTCAAGGTAGAGGTATTTGTTTAGACTGTATAATGCCAAGATAGATGCATTAAGGAGAATGTAATAACTCTATTCCCAATAAGAAATTAACAGACAGTGCAAGGATTGTTGTAACAACCAATACAGTAATTAGTGAGACTCTGTAATCACAAATGAAATAAATAAACAGTATACCGTATTGGTATGTTAAAATATAATACAGAATCAATCGTTACACAGACACAATGGTTATGGGGATA
The DNA here is from genome assembly GCF_027579735.1 of Bombina bombina. Classification (NCBI taxonomy): domain Eukaryota; kingdom Metazoa; phylum Chordata; class Amphibia; order Anura; family Bombinatoridae; genus Bombina; species Bombina bombina. Next base: position 952,902,408 of record NC_069502.1, on the reverse strand, counting down.
CGAATACTTCCCAAATGTGATGGAACGAGTGGGTGCTGCTCCAGAGTTAGACACAGGGCTGTGATCCTGATCTCGGAAGTAGCTGCAAAACAAAAGAAGACACAGAGCGCATCCCACTCTAAGTGTAACACCGTTTTATTTGAGCAAACATTCAAAGCGTGTGAATCGCACGTACAATGTAAAAGAAATTAAAAGGCAAAATCACTGAGTCCAAATCCGTTTAGCCGGATGCTGGGGGTGTATTCTCCGTCACCCCGTTGGCTCGATCCTCAGGTAAGCTTCCGGAGAGCTGTGAGGGGACTCGCCGTACCGAGGGATACTCCGTGTTCAGCACCGGCGTTTCAGTGACCGGGAGAGGGTGTTGATGCCGCCTCAACGCGTTTCCTCAGGCTACGACCTGACTTTTTCAAGAGGATATATCCGACTGAGTAGTTGTAGTTCCTTTTAAAAGGCCCGGGCTGGACGCGCCTCCCAATGGAGTAATATCATTGGCTATGAGTCATCAAAGACCTTAGGGCAAGGCTAACACATATGTTACATCGGTCCGATCATTTGCATAGAAGCCACCAGTCTCTTCTCTTTACAACCGTCTGTTACCGAACTAGCAACAACTGAAACCACACAGGAACAGACGGTTTGGTAACAGATGGTTGTAGAGAGAAGAGACTGGTGCCTTCTATGCAAATGATCGGACCGATGTAACATATGTGTTAGCCTTGCCCTAAGGTCTTTGATGACTCATAGCCAATGATATTACTCCATTGGGAGGCGCGCCCAGCCCGGGCCTTTTAAAAGGAACTACAACTACTCAGTCGGATATATCCTCTTGAAAAAGTCAGGTCGTAGCCTGAGGAAACGCATCGAGGCAGCATTAACACCCTCTCCCGGTCACTGAAACGCCGGTGCTGAACACGGAGTATCCCTCAGTACGGCGAGTCCCCTCACAGCTCTCCGGAAGCTTACCTGAGGATCGAGCCAAAAATGTAAGCTTAAAGTGAACCTATGGCAACAGGCTCCTTTCAGGCAGTTTCTAGCGTCATTATTGGAATGAAAAAAAATTCTATTCCCGCGACTACTATGACGTTCGTGACACCTTGCATGTCACGTGTTAACAATTGGCCAGACAATTCAACTGAAAGTTAAGTACATCAGCTTAGTCGCGGCGAGCGAGGCGTCAAATTTATCAATATTCCGCCACTGCTCGCGGCGGGCTAGACGTGTCTATTTATTGGGGGATTATTAGTACATAGCGACAGCGGACACCATTTCGCCCGCGGCGAGTAACAACGAGTTTATCCGCGTCTACAATGACGGATGAATTGACGGCTTAGTACATGGAGCCCTTTAAGATGACTAAGGTGTAGGCTGTCCCTTTAAAGGACCATTACAGTACAATTTCAAATAAGCTGCATAATTTTTCTTGCAAATTTATTTTTCTTCCCTATTTGCTAAACAGAAGTTATGAAGCAGCGGTCTAAAGATCGCTGCTCCATAACTTGTCCGCCTGCTATGAGGCGGCGGACAAAAATCAACCCTATCGAATACGATCGGGTTGATTGACACCCCTTGCTAGCAGCCGTGAATCTGCAGGGGGCGGCATTGCACAAGCATCGTATCATGTCCGCTCACACTTTGATAAATATGCCCCCTAGTCTGCAGAAGACAAGGCTAGACACAGGCATTATGTTGATTTAGACTGCTTTTTTTTGCATACTAAAGACGATTATGGTAATACATGGAGCAGGTTTAGCCTTGATAAGTTGGCAGTGTGTATTTTCAGCTCTGAAAATTAACAAATCCACAATTTTCAGAGCTAAATTACATAAAAGGGGCAAAATAAAGAATGAACGTATATTGCAAAGTTGTTTTACTACATATAACTAATCATTTTATATACAAATTTCAAGGAGCTACTATTTTTTTAAATAGAAAAAGATCTAGGCCCCCATTTATCAAGATGCGTACGTAGTTTTGGGGAACGATCGCTGCAGGTACGCATGAGTGATCATGCAGCCGAAAGTTAGAAAGCAGCGGTCATCAGTCCGGAGCTTCCTAACCAGTACGCCAGCTATTAGTTGGTGGATTAAATCACTGTGACAAAACACACCATTGGGCTAGTGCGAGCAGAGGCGGCATTGCACATGCAAATGCTTGTGCAATGTTAAATAAGGGCAGCATATTGCTGCAATACGCTGCCAGCATTTTGCAATCCGGCCCAGGCAAGTTCACATGAGCGAACCCTGTTCGTCCGCACTTGATACATTTCGGCCATTATCTTTTTATAGTAACTGAATTTAAAGGTACATGAAACACTTTTGTCTTTTCTTGTAATCATTTAAAATAATAGTAGACTCTGCAAACTTCCCAAGGAACAATAAAGTCAACATTAAACTTTTATGTTTCAGACAGAGCGTGCAATTTTAAAGAACTTACATTTTTTTAAATATAATTTTTATATTTCAATATAAAAGGACAAGCAAAATATAAATACAACATTTTCTCAAATAAATATACCATACAAACATGTGTGTGACACATGACATTGTACTGGATTAGGCAAAGAAACATTTACATACCTATGTCACTATAATATATTTCAATAGAAACCTCAAGGTTTATAAATATTTGAGTCCATACTATACACTCCCTCCCTCTATTCAGGGGGCCATTCTTCGGCCCCCTTCCACCTCAGGTAATCTCAAGGAAATGGATGGTACACATTGCTGATTAAATATAAATTATAAATATATCCAATACTATAAGATGAGAAGTAATATCTGGTACAGCATTGGGTTTCTGTATATACGATATATACAAACCAGGGGAAAAAAGAGCATGTTAACCTAACCTTCCTGTCATATAGTCACCTTTCTGTATGTGAAAAGGGTCACTTATGAGTCTTGCCTAGAACCCTAACAAGAGAAAATAGGCAATAAAATAAACATAAGCTGTCTGCTTAATAGAAAATAACAAAGTAAAATAAAAATACAAATACATTTACTGGAATAATTAACCTCTATACGTCGTTAGAATGGTTTCATGTCTTCCTAACAGCACTGGGCTTTAACGGCATTAGGACGACATGGAACGTCTTACCTTATATTGCATCCTGAAGCCTCCACTTTTTGCGCAATGAAAAATCAGACAGGGTGGGGGGTGTGCCTAGCAGCGTAGTCAGTCTCTATGATCTGATCCCAACCACGTGATTTCATTTTTCCAGCAAGTGCTTACATCGGAACTTCGTTCCAATCTAAGCACTTGCACCCCAGCATGAAGGGGTTTACATACTAGTAGACAGAACAAAACCATCTGGCAATTTACATAGGATGCAGCGAGGTGAGCACTGTCTAGATTTATTACCATAACAGCTAAGGAGCTATTAGATATTTAGGGGCCAATTTATTAACGACCAAATGCTGCTATATGCAGGTGTTTCCACGCAAGCCTTCAGGCTCGCAGGAAACAGGAGCTAAGAAGCAGTAGCGGACATCAGTCGCCAAACTTCAGTTGATTTCGAACAGACATAATGGGCACTGTTAACTGCCTTTGTTCTGGGGCCCAGATGAGTCTAGTAATGCCCTTGACTTGAATATCTTTTTTATCTCATTCCAATCCTTTAGGAAACCATGCAATAAGGTGAGGGATATTTATCAAGCCATCAACTATGCTGCATTCGACGGCACCAATACGCTCGCCTAACATCGCGGTCGTGGACCTGAATACGCTCTCCTTATTTATTAAAAAAGCTGTCAAAAAGCCGCGCACCAAGTACGGGGCGATGAGCAGCGGACTGTAGTTAACTAGCAGTCATCGATCTCTCTGCTATTCTGCTTTTTCCCAACTTTATTTATACCCTGTCACTAAACACCGCCACTATACTAAAATGTTTAACCCCTATCCCGCCGCTCCCGGACCCCGCCGCAACTAAATAAAGTTATTAACCCCTATCCTGCCGCTCCCGGAGCCCACGGCAACTCTAATAAAGTTATTAACCCTTATCCTGCCGCTCCCGGAGCCCTCAGCAACTAAATAAATGTATTTACTATACAAAAAAATATAGAACACCAAGCTGCGCTTCTCAGTTAAATCAAATACATTATAGAAGTCCTATGTTAATTCATAAGAATGTCCCTTATGGGATCCACTGGTGTTAAATATTATCTCAAGGTAGAGGTATTTGTTTAGACTGTATAATGCCAAGATAGATGCATTAAGGAGAATGTAATAACTCTATTCCCAATAAGAAATTAACAGACAGTGAAAGGATTGTTGTAACAACCAATACAGTAATTAGTGAGACTCTGTAATCACAAATGAAATAAATAAACAGTATACCGTATTGGTATGTTAAAATATAATACAGAATCAATCGTTACACAGACACAATGGTTATGGGGATACGAATACTTCCCAAATGTGATGGAACGAGTGGGTGCTGCTCCAGAGTTAGACACAGGGCTGTGATCCTGATCTCGGAAGTAGCTGCAAAACAAAAGAAGACACAGAGCGCATCCCACTCTAAGTGTAACACCGTTTTATTTGAGCAAACATTCAAAGCGTGTGAATCGCACGTACAATGTAAAAGAAATTAAAAGGCAAAATCACTGAGTCCAAATCCGTTTAGCCGGATGCTGGGGGTGTATTCTCCGTCACCCCGTTGGCTCGATCCTCAGGTAAGCTTCCGGAGAGCTGTGAGGGGACTCGCCATACCGAGGGATACTCCGTGTTCAGCACCAGCGTTTCAGTGACCGGGAGAGGGTGTTGATGCCGCCTCAACGCGTTTCCTCAGGCTACGACCTGACTTTTTCAAGAGGATATATCCGACTGAGTAGTTGTAGTTCCTTTTAAAAGGCCCGGGCTGGGCGCGCCTCCCAATGGAGTAATATCATTGGCTATGAGTCATCAAAGACCTTAGGGCAAGGCTAACACATATGTTACATCGGTCCGATCATTTGCATAGAAGCCACCAGTCTCTTCTCTTTACAACCGTCTGTTACCGAACTAGCAACAACTGAAACCACACAGGAACAGATGGTTTGGTAACAGATGGTTGTAGAGAGAAGAGACTGGTGCCTTCTATGCAAATGATCGGATCGATGTAACATATGTGTTAGCCTTGCCCTAAGGTCTTTGATGACTCATAGCCAATGATATTACTCCATTGGGAGGCGCGCCCAGCCCGGGCCTTTTAAAAGGAACTACAACTACTCAGTCGGATATATCCTCTTGAAAAAGTCAGGTCGTAGCCTGAGGAAACGCATCGAGGCAGCATTAACACCCTCTCCCGGTCACTGAAACGCCGGTGCTGAACACGGAGTATCCCTCAGTACGGCGAGTCCCCTCACAGCTCTCTGGAAGCTTACCTGAGGATCGAGCTAACGGGGTGACGGAGAATACACCCCCAGCATCCGGCTAAACGGATTTGGACTCTGTGATTTTGCCTTTTAATTTCTTTTACATTGTACGTGCGATTCACACCCTTTGAATGTTTGCTCAAATAAAACGGTGTTACACTTAGAGTGGGAATGCGCTCTCTGTGTTCTTTTGTTTTGCAAATGTATTAACCCCTAAACCCCTGGCCTCCCACATCACTACCACTTACTAAACCTATTAACCCCTAAACCGTCAGCCCCCCCACATCGCCATAAACTAACATTAAGCTATTAACCCCTAAACCAAACAACCCGCTAACTTTACATTAAATATTAACTCATCCCTATCTTATAATAAATTTAAACTTACCTTTAAAATTAAAATAAACTATATTAAACTACTAATTAACCTACCCTTACTATTATACTACAATTACACTAAATTACATTAAACTATATTAAACTATTTGTTAATCTACCCTAACTATTATACTAAAATTACATTAAATTACATTAAATTATATTAAACTATTTATTAATCTACCCTAACTATTATACTAAAGTTACATGAAACTATATTAAACTATTAATTAACCTACCCTAACTATTATACTAAAACTACATTAAACTAACAATTAAATTAACTATATTACATTTTTAAACACCTAACCCTACTCAAGTTATTTAAATCTACTATTAAAAATAACTAAGTTACAAAAAAATAACAACTAAGTTACAAAAAATAAAAAACACTGTTACACAAAATAAAAAACACTGAGTTACACAAAATAAAAAACACTAAGTTACACAAAATAAAAAATAAATTATCAAATATTTAAACTAATTACACCTAATCTAATAGCCCTATGAAAATAAAAAAGCCCCCAAAAATAAAAAAAACGTAGCCTACAATAAACTGCCAATGGCCCTTAAAAGGGCCTTTTGCGGGGCATTGCCCCAAAGAAATAAGCTCTTTTACCTGTAAATAAAAATACAAGGTAAAAGAGCTTATTTCTTTGGGGCAATGGCCCTTAAAAGGGCCTTTTGCGGGGCATTGCCCCAAAGAAATAAGCTCTTTTACCTGTAAATAAAAATACAAACAACCCCCCAACAGTAAAACCCACCACCCACACAACCAAACCCCCCAAATAAAATCCTATCTAAAAAAACTAAGCTCCCCATTGCCCTGAAAAGGGCATTTGGATGGGCATTGCCCTTAAAAGGGCATTTAGCTCTTTTTCCACCCAAAGTCCCTAACCTAAAATTAAAACCCACCCAATAAACCCTTAAAAAACCCTAACACTAACCCCCGAAGATCCACTTACAGTTTTTGAAGACCCGACATCCATCCTCAACGATGCAGCAGAAGTCCTCAGCGAAGCCGGCAGAAGTCTTTATCTAAGCGGGCCGAAGTTTTCATCCAAGTCGGCAGAAGTCTTCATCCAGAAGGCATCTTCTATCTTCATCCATCCGGCGAGGAGCGGCTCCTTCTTCAAGACATCCGGCACGGAGCATCCTCTTCTTACGACGTCTTCTGAAGAATGAAGTTTCCTTTAAATGACGTCATCCAAGATGGTGTCTCTTACATTCCAATCGGAATTAAGGTGGAAAAATCCTATTGGATGTTGCAATCAGCCAATAGGATTGAGCTTTCATCCTATTGGCTGATCCAATCAATTGGATATGATCCGCTGAGCAGATCATGTCGGACAGACCGATGATAAATTGTATGTCAACTATATCCTGGTCCATCAGAAAACAATTTACCAACAACTTTCTCAGAATTTGTGTATAAGTGTAAGGGAAGGGAAGACATAATAAATTCTAATACAATAAAGAATATACAGTATATTACTTAAATTAATAACACATGTTCAGATATCACATACGTATTAATCACTCTATAGTCAATATAGTTTAGAGCAATTCAAAACGTCTGGGCTTTTGTCTTTCTTTAAACTCAGCTACTACATTCCTGTATAAATTGCACATTCTTTCTATTTAAAAAGCAATCTCAAAAATCCACTCATTTTTGTAATGTGATATTTATTTACTGACTTGTATAAACTGTTTCTCTCCAACCTCACAGTGTAAAGGCCGCTACAGGGTGCAGTGATTCTTCTGGGGAGGATGTGCTGGTGAAAAATGCACAGAATCTAATACACAGGGTTTTACAGACCTGGAAAGCAGCAGAAGTTGCCTGTATTAAGGTAATGGGTGTGCAATAATCAAAATGATAAATATTCTTTGAGTTCCTCCTCTATCGTCTTCCTATAAAATCATTATGGGTTACTCATATTAACCAATGTGGATTGTGAATAAGTGAGCTGTCAAAGTTGAGCCTACTCATTATTCTTATTTTGTTTAATGACATTATAGTGACTTGGGTCAGAAACTCCATGGGGGCAGGTCATAGTGACAAGTTTTTCTAAATAGGAGCAGCTGGAGAATTTAAGTCCTCTAGTTCATTTAAAAGTTTGTAGAATGGTTATACAATTTATAATCCAGGCATTAATTTAAAACGTAGAACAATGATAAAATTGTATAGCAAAGGGTTTACTTTCCCTTTAAGTCTCAAAGCATCTCATCCAACCCATACAGCGGCACCTGTCATTGGCTAAAACATCCAAATTACTAGCAGATCCTTTGATAAGAACCTTAATAATTTAAGCATACATCATATTTCCCTTTCAAGAGAAAACAAACATTTACTCGTCTGGCCAAACCAAGCTTTCTTGGATATAATTGATATTTTTTAAGATTATATGTGATGTAAAATACTCTGTGTATCATTTAAAATTTTCATTTAAATAATTCATCCTAACAGTGTTTCAAAATTGAATTTAAGAGTCCTACTAGAAATTATAACATCACTAACTTTATATCAATTTTAAAGAGTCATTATATCACAAAAGTGACTTTTTTATTTGTTAGAGCATGTAACCTTGTCATTACTAACTCTAGTTATCTATGGTTTTAACCCCCCACAAAGAGCTTAAGCACATATGTAAAGTTATGATAAAGTTCAGCTCAGTCACAAGCAGAAGAGCAGGACTGCTGATGTTCGGAAGTTTCGTGATTACAGTTTCTGATTGGCTCACCAGTGTTTTCCTGCTCAGAAGTTGCAATGCATATTTATCTATGAGCAGTACTTACAAAATCTCCATTAAACAGATGATACAAAGTTGTGTAAGGTGATTAGGTCAGAGCAGGATGTAATAGCTTTGCAAGGGGATTTACAAAAATTGGAAGAATGGACTGGTACATGGCAAATTAGATTTAACACTGGTTAATGTAAGGTTCTACATTTTTTAAGTAAAATATGCAAGCTACCTATTTTTAAAATCTGACTAGACTTAACAAAGCAGAGGAGCAAAATGATTTAGGCATACTTATAGATAACAAGCAAAGAATGAGTGTGCAATGCAAGCTTCTAAGGCTAATAGGATACCAGCATTTATTTAAAGATGCATTGATACAAGGGAGGAAAACATAATTCTGCTTTATATAAATCCTTGGTAAGACCTCACCTTAAGTATGAAGTGCAGTTCCAGGGAACAATTTTAAAAAAGGACATTGCACAATTAGAAAACATTCAGAGTAAGGCCACAAAACTAATAAGAGTAGTGGAGGATTTAGACTACGAATAGAGGCTAGTCAAATTGTGTCTGTTTTCTCATGGCAACTATTTGTGCCAAGAGGTCACACTTTAAGACTAAAAGAAAGGAGATTCAATCTCTAGCAACATAAACATTGTTTCGCTGTAAGAGCAATCAAATTGTGGAACCGATTGTCTAAGTAGTCAGTGAATGCAAATACCTTAGATAATTTTAAAAATGCCTTAGATACATTTCTGTCTAGAAACAGAATTCAGGGATATGATTGCTTGTGTTAAATGGGTCAGCTAGCTAACTGTATTAATGTAAGTTCAATTTGCAGCTTCTTTAATATAATTCAGGTAGGATCTGCAAAGGCTGAGCTTGATGGACTTCTGTCTTCTTTCAACCTTATCTACTATATTACTATGTATGTTACTATGTTTTCACATTTCTATTCTTAATATCTGACAGGTCTCTGGAAAACCTACTTTTTGATGAGAGAGATGTTGCAGAGCTCTTGACACGTGGAGGCAGACAACACTATAATAAAGACAAAAATACACTGCAATAGATGAACTGCATTCCCCCAATCAATGCTGAAGTCTAATATAAAATTATATTTTTCAATTTCTAATTTGAGATAGTACTATGTAGAATATCTGATATGAATTATTGATGTTTAGATTGATTAATGACATACAACATGTATATGGTTTTTGGATATAAATTATTTCTTTTTTAATTCTTTTCCTGTATAAGGCATTTGTAAATGTCATGCAAGCTTATGTAAAATTAAGTTTTAATGGCTTTTTGTTAAATCAGGTCTTTGAGTAAAAGCTTTTTTTTTGTGTTGTCCATCACACTGAATGGTTTCTTTATTGTTTAGCTATATATAAAATGTTCTCCATTTCCCTATTTAAAGCTTTGATATAGTTCCAGAGATCCAACTGTTCTACTTACATTAATGGTCAATTATATTAGAATATTAGGAAGAACATAGCATTTGTATTAGAGCAATCTAAGTACATCTACTTCAGTCAGATTATGGACCCCTGTGGTTTAGGACTCATGCATCCAAGTAGAGATTGCGGGCTCTATTTAACAAGCTCCGTATGGAGCTTGATGGCCCCTGTTTCTGGCGAGTCTTCAGACTCGCCAGAAACAGTCATTATGAAGCAGCGGTCACAAAGACCGCTGCTCCATAACCTGTCCGCCTGCTCTGAGCAGGCGGACAGACATCGTGATTGACACCCCCCTGCTGTCGGCCCATTGGCCGCGAGTCTGCAGGGGGCGGCGGTGCACCAGCAGCTCTTGTGAGCTGCTGGTGCAATGCTGAATACGGCGAGCGTATTGCTCGCCGTATTCAGCGAGGTCTAGCCGACCTGATCCGCAGTGTCGGATCAGGTCCGCCAGACCTTGATAAATAGGGGCCATAATATTTACTCAAAAATATATAGTTACTCAACATGATGCAATATAAATATTTCACTTATCATTGTGCAATATAGAAATATAAAATACAACATATACATCAAGCTT
>NC_069502.1:952781898-952886898 GCF_027579735.1 Bombina bombina | reverse complement strand
AGCTCTAAGCCTGCTGGGCTTAATGTTTCTAGTCATAAAGCTGCTATGTCCTCAGAGGAAGAGGTTTGGTTCTGTTTATCAGGGTTCTACATCTGTACATCTAAATCAAACAGTAACCCAAATGGTAAAAAATACATCAATACAAAGAAGCAATATTATTGCCATAAACATATACAGATGTATATAGATACATACAAAACAATGACCATATATAATATAACAATATAATTAGGTGCAATAGATTCCAGTCCACGTAGGGTATCTGCTAACACTTCTTACCCCCAATCAATATGAGGTAAGTGCCGCACAGTGTAGGGAGAGTCTCTTTAGAGCACCAAGAAATAGTCGCACCAATTGATAGCAGTGAGCCCAGTTTTGAGGTCCGTGTGTGGGCATGTGGCATATAAAAGAAGAAAGAGCAATGATAGTATAACACTGTATGGATGGTAAAACAGGTACTTTATTTTTCAGTCAGATGCTCACATGATAAAACCTCAATGTCATATGAGGCAATCGTAATACACATAAAATAGATAGTAGACTAAACGTCCTATTGTATCACACCCAGGGGACTCAAAGTCCAAAGAAATATTGACAAATGTGTTAGATCCTGACGCGTTTCAAAGGTATTGTAGGTTGTCACCTTCTTCCTCAGAGGATATTACCATTTGTGTGTTGTAAGACTCACTATAAGCCGGGTCATTGGCACGCCCCTTCTCTATTGCTTAGCGCTAATTGGTCCTTAGGCATTCACGTGACTCAGCCCCATTGGCTCCTCATGTCACGTGGTTGTTTATTCAATTGATTGGTTACATTTTTACTACTGTGGTGATGTCATCCTAGAACAGAATGCCAGAGAGTCTATAGTTATAGTCCCAATGGGGTTACATAAAACATAGCAGCTAGCTACTTCCTCTTTATGGCTGTTAAAATTTATAAGCTATCTCCAAACGAACACGCTCGTACTAGTGTAGTGTTTGAGGAGCGTGAATCCGGTAACATAGTGTGGATACCATAGCATATTGATCAAAACCCATAAATGGATAAAACTGATAAAACAGAAAAGTAAATTAAGTAAATATTAGTAAAAGTACATACAAAAATCATACAATAAAAACACCATTTATTAAAAAAAAATCACATTCAAAATAGAAGTACGATACTTGGATATTTCTAATAAGCTGTATACTTTTAAAAAGACCATAAGAACAATAAGTAAGATGCAACATATATATTACTATCAAAGAGATTATATAATTTGTCCATATAAAAAGATATCTGTAATAAAACAAAACCTGACATAGAAACTCACTTCTAAAAACTAACACTCTAGCTAGTGATTCAACAGATAGATGCATAAGTCTATGGTGGTGTAGGGTCCTATACATTTAAAACAGACCTTTTGAATACATATATATATATCTAAATCTAAAAAGTTTGTTCACATGTATTGTTATGGATACCAGACTGCCAAGGCTACCCCCCACCCCCCTACTACTCAGCTCACTCCCTTTTACAATGGATATTGCCTTTTAAGTGCTTACAGGATCTCCCAGACTCTTAATATTGCTACTTTATTGTTTGTACCTCCTCACAAAAGAGCTGATTCCTGACCGGGAAAACCCTTATCGGCTGGCCGGGCTCCTGGAACTGCCAGCTGGCCTCGAGCTGATCTCTGACCACCTAACCCCTCTTCAGCTGGCCGGACTCCTGGAACTGCCGGCCACACTGCACCGAATACCCGCTAATGTTTGCGGATTGGTAGCTCCTAGGGAGGGCCATAGGTGGGGTGATCGCTAGAAAGGAGCTCCCTTGGGAACCAGGGGTTTTGGACACCCCCACCTCCATATCGCTACCAGGCTGTAACTCCACTCCCCCAAGATCACCCCGAAACCACAACATAAGTACTGTGGGGACTCTATGGGACTGTGGCTCCTATGGAGGCGCCGGACTGTCTGGAGGGGCGGGAATGGTGGGAGATCTGGGAGTCAGATAAGACCCTTTCTGTGTGTATATAAGCAGAGTGTGTTTCCCAATAAAGTCAGTTCTTGTTTCACCTGAATACTGGTCTTGTCTGGTCATTTGGGTGGGCTACTTGCTACAATCACTTTCCAACTATACAGCTGCAGGCTCAGGGGAGGAAACAGGACAATTTTTGTGGAGCTACCCAGTTGGGGTATCCGGTATCCATCACAGGTATGAAGTCAGTGGCAGGTATCTAGAACTATAGATCAAAATTAATCATTTAGATATAGTTGAAATTAATCTTGTTGTAGATAAAAATGAGTGTTGAACCTAGTCTAAGCTGGTTCCAAATATTTATATATCTATATCTCACAGCATCAGTGGCATTACTGTTATAATTGGTGACAGGGATAGTGGGATGACCTCATATCAGTGTGTATTGGAAGAAAAGAATCAGAGATGGGAATAATAAGTACTAAAAATCAGTCAAATAAACTGGGAGGACTAAAAAATTAATCTTATAAAACTCCATCGTAAAAAGCGAGGTGGATGTAGACTAGAAATTCTGCAAGATCTAGGGTTTGTAGTGTATATATCCAAAAGGTCTCCCTTTTGCAAAGTTATAGTTCTCTACTACCTCCCCTTCTGTTGTTAGGTATACACTCTAATATAGTTCCTTTAAGACACTTAGGGTCCTTATTATTTTTATCCCTATAGTGAACTGAGAGGTTATGGTTTTCTTCACCTGTCTCAATGTTATTGATATGCTCCAATAATCTTTATTTGTAAGGTCTGATAGTGTGCCCCACATATTGGAGACCACAACTACACTGCAGGAGGGATACCACGTATTCTGTTATACAGTTGCATAACATGTTGATCTCATATTTCTTACCAGCAACTGTAGATATTACCTCTTTAGTTGTTTTTTTTTTATCAAAAATGATGACTGCATGCAAAGCAATTGAGTCTTTTGCACTTAAAGAAACATATCGTAGTCTTATTGAGCCCGTTTGTATTTAAATTCAAGCCGCTTTAAGCTGACTCGGGGCAAGATTGTCTTTTTTCAGGATCTGCCAATGCTTTTTAATAATTTTTAATTTTCCATATTTCTAAGGCTCCGTCGTAATAAAATTTGCTGTATCCAACCCGTTGTGATGTTTCTTTTCATTCTTATGTTTACCTGTGGCTAATAGTTTTGTTCTATCCATACCTCTCACTTTTTCCAGTGCATTATCGAGTCTATATGTATTATAGCCCCTCACTTTAAATCTTTTATTTATACATTCTGCTTCCTTTTCAAAGTCCTCCTTTATTTGAGCAGTTCCTCTTTAGTCATTGGAAATGCCCCATTGGTATATTATTTATCCATGTTTGGTCATGCCCACTTTTGGCATGTAGATACCCATTACTGGCCGTGTCTTTCTTAAAGAGCTTTGTTTGTATGTCTGTTTTTTCATAAAAAAAATACTACATCAAGGAAGTCTATTTCTATGCTGCTTTTTTTACCGTTTAAAGACAAATTAAAATCATTCAGATTGAGTTGCATAATGAATTTATCCAGGTTAACTTCAGTTCCATCCCATACAAAATGATATTGTCTATGTACCTACCCCATGTTACAATATTTTGGAGGTACATATTGTTATTCCAGATTACTTCTTTCTCCCACAAACCCATATAGAGATTGGCATAGCTAGGGGCAAATTTCGTCCTCATAGCCGTGCCGTTTGTTTGGAGGATGAAGTCATCCAGTTACGCGAATCTGTATATGGGTAAATGGGAGACCATTTTTTGGGATTCCTGCCCATCGAGCGCGGATCTGGTCCTCTATCATTATATAGCAGGAGGGAGCGCCAAATTAGCTAAAGTATCTATAGGCTAAAGTATCTAATCAATCTATTCAGACTACATAGGCTAAAGTAGCTATATAAATCTATAAAAGAGTCAGCATTTATTATAAAAGTTACATATAATAGGGTACCCTAAACAAAATAAACACAAAAGATCATAAAAACAAAATTCAAAAGAGGTTTGGAGGAGAGCCTTCCGTCTAACTCATACGGCCTCTATCTCCTTAACTATGGCCGAATCAAATTATAAAATTCTCTCACGATGGTACTTGAACCCACATAGATTGCATGAGATATTTCCGGGGGCAAATTCTAGCTGCTGGAGATGATGCGGTGAGGTTGGTACTTCCTCCCATATATGGTGGTTTTGCCCTGTGCTCTCATCATTTTGGTCTGAGCTCGAATGCTGCATTAATCGTACACTAAACACGCAATTAGTACTCTCGGCTCCTATGATTATGCTTAACCATATTCCTAACGTGGGATGCGCATTTCGTAAAAAATTATTACAAATACAGCTTACCTGTGCCAAGCGCATTATCCCTAGACTATGGAAACAGCAACAACCACCCACACTTAAACAATGGGAGTCAGAGGTGGACTATGTCCTGTCCTTGGAAAAAAGACATTTCTGCTTTGTGGGTAAAAAAGATTTTATACTTAACGTTATCTTTATTTGGGAACAAAGGATGATATAATAAGTGAAATATCCTAGGTAGCTGCAACTTTAGTATGAATCTAGTCATTCCAACAAGAAATTGAATTATCACGTAAATCTAAAACTAGATATGAGCATTTAAATTTTTCACAGAGAGGTTCCCCTTCCCTTCCCCTGTCCCTTTCTTCTTGACTCCTTCACATTTCTGTTTCATCTATTCCTAACTTTACACATCTTTGCTTTACACAATGAGCTTGTGGATTAATTAAAGGAAAGTTTATGCTTAAATAACTGACCTTACTCTTAACCATTTCTTTTTCTCACAAATTCTCACAGTGATGTCAATAAAAGTGAACTAGCAATGTAAGTTGATAATAGACAGGTTATGTTTACTCTTGTTTCTTTGTTATATGAGAATTTGTATGTTTGCATAAGTTGTTATTGAATATGTAAAAATACCAATTAAAATCATTTAAAATAAAAAAATAAAAAATCAGAGTAATTTATGTCCTCAGATATTGTTGAAATTGGCCATTGATTACAGTGTAATATCCTCAGATATTATATATGAAAGTGTCCAGTGGTAGATAGTGGCCAGTGATAAATAATAAGTGTCCTCTATAAATATGTCCAATTTGTATCCAAATAAAGTGTCATAATATTGTAAGTTCCAGATTAGTGATATCCAGGAGATCCAAAGTAGATGTCCTCACAGAAGAAAAAGTGGAAAAATGACAATAAAAATAAAAATAGAAAAATAAAAATAAAAAACGGTGAGCCAAAAAAATGGTGAACCAAAAAACCTAAATCCAATACAGTTGATACCTGTAAAAATAAAATTCACATAGTACAATACTTTTTAATATAATAAAAGGACTATTAGAAATAGGCTTACCCTATTTAGCATACTCGAGCAGTGACTAATATCTCTATCGACGCGTTTCGGCCCCAACATGGGCATTTCTCAAGATGTCAATTGCTAGTATAAGTGAGACTTAAATAACCAATATTGGTCAATCATGAAAGAGACCTTTTCCCGCCTAAGATTGCCCTTACTTTCACTATTAATTATGGATGCTGCCCTTAACCAAAATGGTGCACCTAAGTAATTTCGGTTGTCATGTAAATTCACTTCCGATAAAGAAATACATTTTGACAAAAGAAAACCATTTTAAGTATATAACTCTTAATTTCAATATAGATCATAATTACATTTTCCCTTAATACAATATATCAAGGATAAATTCCAAATATTGTTGATTATAATGTTAAATCCGGAGTGTCAAATCATTTCTGGTCACGGAGATACTTCACTTCCGGTAGTGATATTTCGTCACTTCCCGTTTTTTGAATGATACTCATGGGAAATGTAGTTTTGAAGTTAAGGGACTAATATTTACTCATATCGTGGGTAGTATACAATATAATATGAGAAATATGTTATATCAAATAGGATGCTCGAGTCTCTAACAGTGTTATTAACAAATATATATTAAAATCTGACATTAATACACAAATTAAAATAAAATAACATAGAACTTGCAAGAGAATTACATAAAAGTACATAAAAATTAAAAACATGAGAGGGGAGGAGCTTGGCCGCTTAGAAAGATGGCCGTGCACTGAAAAATCTCCTAGGCCCAAATCATTAGCCCCGATAGATACGGCCACCTAAGACAGCCCAAAACTCCACTGTTAGGAGAGGACTTACACCCTGGCACACGCAGCTAACCCTTGGGAAACTGAGGACTGTTTGCGCAGCTGTTGGAAGATGTACCACGACACGGAGCAATTTTCGTGCCACAAGCCAGGCCCACAGAGTGCCGATGGCGGCGCAGCAGTGAATGCAGCATTTCCCCTGACATCCATCCAGCACTGGACGGACAACACAACAGCGCATATAAAGCGCCACAGGTCAGTCCTCCGGACTGGCATCAGGCACCTCGAGACGATACTGTAAGACAGTATAGGGGTGCGCAACTGACAAGGAGCATATCCAGCACACGCTCCCTACTAGGCAGCCTGCCCAGCTCACCACGCACACTAACCAGACAGGGCAACGCAATATAGCAGGCATTGGCAGGCATAAAAAGAGGAGGCAGGGGAAATATATGCCCGTAGACTACCCTAAACACACTCCTTCAGCATATGCAGAATATATACAGACCATCTGACAACCTTGGTCTCAGACAAAAACATACCCAGGCACAGAGGAGTTTATGCACTGGAACTTAAGCCAGCCACACTGTTATGGTACAACTGTTTTTCCCACCACATTATGCCAAGACACAGATCTAATAAGCCAAAAGGGCATATTAACACCAAAATGATGCAGCAATATCTGAAGAACACAGA
Organism: Bombina bombina; assembly: GCF_027579735.1. NCBI lineage: Eukaryota > Metazoa > Chordata > Amphibia > Anura > Bombinatoridae > Bombina > Bombina bombina. The sequence continues at coordinate 952,880,067 of NC_069502.1, read as the reverse complement.
AGTTGTCCCCCCGCCCCTCCACATTAGGTCTAACAGACTGTTCACATTCAGGAGAAACCCCTCAGGCCCTGCCTTGCACCACATCAGACTTAGCAAACTTCACTAAAGGAGATTTAAAATTGCTATGTACCAAGGAAGATATAAAAGAGATGATGACAGAGGTCAAGGGGTGGTATGGGGACAGGAAAACGGATATTTTGAAAGTGACTAAAAGAGTGTCAACGCTAGAGGAGAGCCACAACACCACTTATAATGATGTCCAGCATCTTTCCCACCTAGTCTACGACCAGGATGAAACAATACACCACCTACTGGAAAAAGTGGAGGACCTGGACAACAGGAGGAGAAAGAATAACCTCCATATCCGGGGGAATTAATGAAACAATACTATCAGTGGCATTAGAGGAGTGTTTGCAGGACCTCTAAGTAAAAGGTGACAGCAATGCACCGGAAGTACCAATTGAAAGGGCCCATAGAGCTTTAAGGGCTAAGCCACCACCAAAAGCCCCTCCGAGAGATGTGGTGATCAATATACAACATTTTAAGGACAGTGAGGAAATCCTGAAGTGCTCCAGGCAAAAACAAAATCTAACTCACACAGGCATCCGAATACAGATTTTTGCCGACCTAAGCCCAGCAACCCTGCAAAAATGGAGGGAACTCCACTTCATAACCTCTGTATTGCGAGATCAAAATATTGTATATCGCTGGGGATTCCCGGTGAGCATCATTGCATCGAGAGGAGACACCACCGTGGTCTATAAGTCTGCAGAAGACCTTCAACACTTTTGTAAAGCTCTGTGAATAACCATCACCCCACCTGGCTCAAGGCCACCCTCCCAAGCAACTACATATGCATCCTCAGGTGGAGAAGCTCCTGCATCAGCAGTCTCACCAGGAGACGACACAGATATACAGCATGGAACAGCACGTTCTCTGTTGAATACCAGGGACAATACTTAAAGGACTATACTCTCTTTGCAGACGGGACTCTCAATAGCCTGACAAGGCTACAGGTCGTATAACGTATATATTTATTAATGTTTTTGTTTATGGGCATAATGGTTGGGATACTTCCTTCATTGTTACAGCACCTACTTGCTGTATTTCATTGTATCATAGGAATTGTTTCCAAAATATTGTATTAGCAGATCAGGAAATTTTGGAGGCACTAATTGTTATTCTATTGCATGCTAAGATTTGACATTAACTGATTGTTTTCATTTTTACTGTTTTGAACACACACGGTATTGAGCTGTATTGAGCTATATTGAGCTGAGCTGTTCCAATCAGCCAATAGTTTTCTTTCACCTTTAATTCCGAATGGCTGATAGAATTCTATTCTATTCAAGGGACGCCATCTTGGATGACGTCATTTAAAGGAACCTTCATTCTGCAAGAAGACGTCGATTGAAGAGGATGCTCTGCACCGGATGTCTTGAAGATGGAGCCGCTCCGCGTCGGATGGATGAAGATAGAAGATGCCGTCTGGATGAAGACTTCTGCCGGCTTGGATGAAGACTTTGGCCACTTGGATGAAGACTTCTGCCGGCTTCGATGAGGACTTCTGCCGCTTCGTTGAGGATGGATGTTGGGTCTTCAAAAACTGTAAGTGGATCTTAAGGGTTTATTAAGTGGGTTTTATTTTTAGCTTAGGGTTTGGGCAATGCCCATCCAAATTTGTCTGGATGAAGACTTCTGCCGGCTTGGATGAAGACTTCGTCCGGCTTCTATGAGGACTTCTGCCGCTTCGTTGAGGATGGATGTTGGGTCTTCAAAAACTGTAAGTGGATCTTAAGGGTTTATTAGGTGGGTTTTATTTTAAGGTTATGGTTTGGGCAATGCCCATCCAAATTCCCTTTTCAGGGCAATGGGGAGCTTAGATTTTTTAGTTAGGATATTATTTGGGGGGGGTTTGGTTGTGTGGGGGTGGTGGGTTTTACTGTTGGGGGGGTTGTTTGTATTTTTATTTTACAGGTAAAAGTGCTGATTTCTTTGGGACACTGCCCTGCAAAAGGCCCTTTTAAGGGCTATTGGTAGTTTAGTTTAGGCTAGGATTTTTTTTATTTTGGGGGGAGCTTTTTATTTTGATAGGGCTATTAGATTAGGTGTAATTAGTTTAAATATCTGATAATTTATTTTTATTTTGTTTAATTTAGTGGGTTTTTTTGAAATTTAGTTAATTGTATTTATTTTATGTAATGTATTTAATTGTAGTGTAGTGTTAGGTGTTAGTGTAAGAGTAAAAAGAAATGCCAAGATACAGCGCTACACTACCCTCAGATGAGGGTTGGGTTGCTAAAGATGGTGTCCACGACTAGGAATATGTATACATAAAGGTTAATATATAATATTGTGTTACACAAAGAATATATATAAAACCATGTGAAAAAGTACTTAAAAGGTAAAAGATTAAAAACAAAATATATATATATAGGATGTGATATTAAAATGTATTAAACAAACATTTTATTAACATAAACTGACAGTTAAAAATACAGTTAAAAATAGATTCAACAATCTAATGGATTGCCCCATACAATGTCCAAGAAGTTATGTCCTATGTAACATACAAGTGTTTAAGTCCCATACCAAAATGTCCAAAGCAAATGTTCAAGGTTAATATCCAAAAAAATAAATAAAAATAAAAATGATAATATGTCCAAAGTTGGTGTAAAAATCAAAAAGGTGAAAAAATGTAAAAAATATAAAATATATTAAATATTTTTTGAAAAGATGAAAAAATAAATAAAAATATATAAAAAATATATGAGTTGTGATCAGCAACCCATATGGAAGGAATATAATATATGTGATAGTGAATAATTCTCGTGAGGTGTACACCTAAAAAGTGTGTGTCATAAAAAATGTGTCATAAAAAAGGATTCAAAATCCTGGTGAAATAAATAAAGTCCAAATTGCTCCAAAAAAAATGTGTATATAATTCCAAGTATTCCAAATGTGAGTGTAGAAAGTGCTGGGTTGATGTTCCTCTTCTTAAAAGGTTATCAAATGTAATGGGATATCCTCCTGTACCTAAAAAAGTGTACAGAAAATAGACATAGTGCAATAAAATCACTTTAGAATGACAACAACAGTATTCTACTCACCAGATATATTCTGAGCTGCAATACCAGTGTATAGCCAACGCGTTTCGGTCCTCAGGGACCTTTCTCAAGACTGGTACAGGAGGATATCCCATTACATTTGATAACCTTTTAAGAAGAGGAACATCAACCCAGCACTTTCTACACTCACATTTGGAATACTTGGAATTATATACACATTTTTTTTGGAGCAATTTGGACTTTATTTATTTCACCAGGATTTTGAATCCTTTTTTATGACACATTTTTTATGACACACACTTTTTAGGTGTAAACCTCACGAGAATTATTCACTATCACATATATTATATTCCTTCCATATGGGTTGCTGATCACAACTCATATATTTTTTATATATTTTTATTTATTTTTTCATCTTTTCAAAAAATATTTAATATATTTTATATTTTTTACATTTTTTCACCTTTTTGATTTTTACACCAACTTTGGACATATTATCATTTTTTTTTTATTTTATTTTTTGGATATTAACCTTGAACATTTGCTTTGGACATTTTGGTATGGGACTTAAACACTTGTATGTTACATAGGACATAACTTCTTGGACATTGTATGGGGCAATCCATTAGATTGTTGAATCTATTTTTAACTGTATTTTTAACTGTCAGTTTATGTTAATAAAATGTTTGTTTAATACATTTTAATATCACATCCTATATATATATATTTTGTTTTTAATCTTTTACCTTTTAAGTACTTTTTCACATGGTTTTATATATATTCTTTGTGTAACACAATATTATATATTAACCTTTATGTATACACATTCCTAGTCGTGGACACCATCTTTAGCAACCCAACCCTCATCTGAGGGTAGTATAGCGCTGTATCTTGGCATTTCTTTTTACTCTTAACTTTTGGAGTCTGGTTGGGAGACTCCGCCTATATCAGATATAGCTTGTATGGTATTATTGTGGCGCTGATAGATATACATTCATTTGAACTAGGTGTTAGTGTAACCCAGGTTAGGTTTTATTTTACAGGTAAATTTGTATTTATTTTAGCTAGGTAGTTAGTAAATAGTTAATAATAATAACTATTCTACCTAGTTAAAATAAATACAAACTTGCCTGTAAAATAAAAATAAAACCTAAGATAGCTACAATGTAACTATTAGTTATATTGTAGCTAGCTTAGGGTTTATTTTACAGGTATTTAGTTTTAAATAGGAATTATTTAGTTATTAATAGTAGCTTTTATTTAGATTTATTTTAATTACATTAAAGTTAGGGGGTGTTAGGGTTAGGGGTTAATAACTTTAGTATAATGGCGGTGACATTGGGGGTAACAGATTAGTGGTTAATAAGTGTAGGTAGGTGGCGGTGACATTGGGGCGGCAGATTAGGGGATAATAAGTGTAGGTAGGTGGCGGCGACATTGGAGGAGGCAGATAAGGGTTAATAAGTGTAGGTAGTTGGCGGCGACATTGGGGGCGGCAGGTTAGGGGTTAATAAATGTAGGTAGGTGGCGGCGGGCAGCAGATTAGGGGTTAATAAGTGTAATGTAGGTGGCGGCGATGGGGGAGGCAGATTAGGGGTGTAATGTAGGTGGTGGCGACATTGAGGCAGCATATTAGGGGGTAATAACAGTAATGTAGGTGGCGTCGGTGGCGTGGGCGGCAGATTAGGGGATAATAAGTGTAATGTAGGTGGCGGTGACATTTGGGCGGCAGATTAGGGGTTAATAAGTGTAGGTAGGTGGTGGCAATGTCAGGGGCAGCAGATTAGGGGATAATAAATGTAGGCAGGTGGCGGCGGTGTCGGGGGCGGCAGATTAGGGGTTAATAAGTATAATGTAGGTGGCGGCGATGTCGGGGGTGGCAGATTAGGGATGTTTAGACTCAGGGTTTATGTTAGTGTGTTAGGTGTAAACATAAATTTAGTTTCCCCATAGGAATAAATGTGGCTGCGTTACGGAGCTTTACGCTGCTTTATTGCCGGTGTTAGGCTTTTTTTCAGCCGGCTCTCCCCATTGATGTCTATGGGGAAATCGTGCACGAGCATGTAAAACCATCTCACCGCAGCGCTGGTATTGGAGTGCGGTATGGAGCTCAATTTTGCTTTACGCTCACTTCTTGCCTGCTAACGCCGGGTTTTTGTAAACCTGTAATACCAGCGCTGTAGGTAAGTGAGCGGTGACAATAACTTGCAAGTTAGAACCACGCCACTCATAACGCAAAAACTCATAATCTAGCCGCTAGTTATTCTTTGTTGAAGATCTTGTTTCATGCAAGCACAAAAATAGTTATCCTTTGTTGAAGATTTTGTTTCATGCAAGCACAAATAACACATATTTAAATTATTTTCTATTTTACTATCGGCAAATAAGATTTACAAACACAGGCCTAGATTTGGAGTTCGGCGGTAGCCGTCAAAACCAGCGTTAGAGGCTCCTAACGCTGGTTTTGGCCGCCCGCCGGTATTTGGAGTCAGTGATTAAAGGGTCTAACGCTCACTTTTCAGCCGCGACTTTTCCATACCGCAGATCCCCCTACGCCATTTGCGTAGCCTATATTTTCAATGGGATCTTTCTAACGCTGGTATTTAGAGTCGTTTCTGAAGTGAGCGTTAGAGCTCTAACGACAAAATTCCAGCCGCCTGAAAATAGCAGGAGTTAAGAGCTTTCTGGCTAACGCCGGTTCATAAAGCTCTTAACTACTGTACCCTAAAGTACACTAACACCCATAAACTACCTATGTACCCCTAAACCGAGCTCCCCCCACATCGCCGCCACTCGATTAAAATTTTTAACCCCTAATCTGCCGACCGCCACTTCCGACCGCAAAGCGCCGCCACCTACGTTATCCCTATGTACCCCTAATCTGCTACCCCTAACACCGCCGACCCCTATATTATATTTATTAACCCCTAATCTGCCCCCCTCAACGTCGCCGACACCTGCCTACACTTATTAACTCCTAATCTGCCGAGCGGACCTGAGCGCTACTATAATAAAGTTATTAACCCCTAATCCGCCTCACTAATCCTATCATAAATAGTATTAACCCCTAATCTGCCCTCCCTAACATCGCCGACACCTAACTTCAATTATTAACCCCTAATCTGACGACCGGAGCTCACCGTTATTCTAATAAATGTATTAACCCCTAAAGCTAAGTCTAACCCTAACACTAACACCCCCCTAACTTAAATATAATTTACATCTAACGAAATAAATTAACTCTTATTAAATAAATTATTCCTATTTAAAGCTAAATACTTACCTGTAAAATAAATCCTAATATAGCTACAATATAAATTATAATTATATTATAGCTATTTTAGGATTAATATTTATTTTACAGGCAACTTTGTATTTATTTTAACCAGGTACAATAGCTATTAAATAGTTATTTACTATTTAATAGTTACCTAGTTAAAATAATAACAAATTTACCTGTAAAATAAATCCTAACCTAAGATATAATGAAACTTAACACTACCCTATCAATAAAATAATTAAATAAACTACCTACAATTACCTACAATTAACCTAACACTACACTATCAATAAATTAATTAAACACAATTGCTACAAATAAATACAATTAAATAAACTATCTAAAGTACAAAAAATAAAAAAGAACTAAGTTACAAAAAATAAAAAAATATTTACAAACATAAGAAAAATATTACAACAATTTTAAACTAATTACACCTACTCTAAGCCCCCTAATAAAATAACAAAGCCCCCCAAAATAAAAAATTCCCTACCCTATTCTAAATTAAAAAAGTTACAAGCTCTTTTACCTTACCAGCCCTGAACAGGGCCCTTTGCGGGGCATGCCCCAAGAATTTCAGCTCTTTTGCCTGTAAAAGAATAAATACAATACCCCCCCCCCCCAACATTACAACCCACCACCCACATACCCCTAATCTAACCCAAACCCCCCTTAAATAAACCTAACACTAAGCCCCTGAAGATCTTCCTACCTTGTCTTCACCATCCAGGTATCACCGATCCGTCCTGGCTCCAACATCTTCATCCAACCCAAGCGGGGGTTGGCGATCCATAATCCGGTGCTGAAGAGGTCCAGAAGAGGCTCCAAAGTCTTCCTCCTATCCGGCAAGAAGAGGACATCCGGACCGGCAAACATCTTCTCCAAGCGGCATCTTCGATCTTCTTCCATCCGGAGCGAAGTGGCAGGATCCTGAAGACCTCCAGCGCGGAACATCCATCCGGACCGACGACTGAACGACGAATGACTGTTCCTTTAAGGGACGTCATCCAAGATGGCGTCCCTCGAATTCCGATTGGCTGATAGGATTCTATCAGCCAATCGGAATTAAGGTAGGAATTTTCTGATTGGCTGATGGAATCAGCCAATCAGAATCTAGTTCAATCCGATTGGCCGATCCAATCAGCCAATCAGATTGAGCTCGCATTCTATTGGCTGATCGGAACAGCCAATAGAATGCAAGCTCAATCTGATTGGCTGATTGGATCAGCCAATCAGATTGAACTTGATTCTGATTGGCTGATTCCATCAGCCAATCAGAAAATTCCTACCTTAATTCCGATTGGCTGATAGTATCCTATCAGCCAATCGGAATTCGAGGGACGCCATCTTGGATGACGTCCCTTAAAGGAACAGTCATTCGTCGTTCAGTCGTCGGTCCGGATGGATGTTCCGCGCTGGAGGTCTTCAGGATCCTGCCGCTTCGCTCCGGGTGGAAGAAGATCGAAGATGCCGCTTGGAGAAGATGTTTGCCGGTCCGGATGTCCTCTTCTTGCCGGATAGGAGGAAGACTTTGGAGCCTCTTCTGGACCTCTTCAGCACCGGATTATGGATCGCCAACCCCCGCTTGGGTTGGATGAAGATGTTGGAGCCAGGACGGATCGGTGATACCTGGATGGTGAAGACAAGGTAGGAAGATCTTCAGGGGCTTAGTGTTAGGTTTATTTAAGGGGGGTTTGGGTTAGATTAGGGGTATGTGGGTGGTGGGTTGTAATGTTGGGGGGGGGGTATTGTATTTATTCTTTTACAGGCAAAAGAGCTGAAATTCTTGGGGCATGCCCCGCAAAGGGCCCTGTTCAGGGCTGGTAAGGTAAAAGAGCTTGTAACTTTTTTAATTTAGAATAGGGTAGGGAATTTTTTATTTTGGGGGGCTTTGTTATTTTATTAGGGGGCTTAGAGTAGGTGTAATTAGTTTAAAATTGTTGTAATATTTTTCTTATGTTTGTAAATATTTTTTTATTTTTTGTAACTTAGTTCTTTTTTATTTTTGGTACTTTAGCTAGTTTATTTAATTGTATTTATTTGTAGGAATTGTGTTTAATTAATTTATTGATAGTGTAGTGTTAGGTTAATTGTAGGTAATTGTAGGTAGTTTATTTAATTAATTTATTGATAGTGTAGTGTTAGGTTTAATTATATGTTAGGTTAGGATTTATTTTACAGGTAAATTTGTTATTATTTTAACTAGGTAACTATTAAATAGTTCTTAACTATTTAATAGCTATTGTACCTGGTTAAAATAATTACAAAGTTGCCTGTAAAATAAATATTAATCCTAAAATAGCTACAATGTAATTATAATTTATATTGTAGCTATATTAGGATTTATTTTACAGGTAAGTATTTAGCTTTAAATAGGAATCATTTATTTAATAAGAGTTAATTTATTTCGTTAGATGTAAATTATATTTAAGTTAGGGGGGGTGTTAGTGTTAGGGTTAGACTTAGCTTTAGGGGTTAATACATTTATTAGAATAGCGGTGAGCTCCGATCGGAAGATTAGGGGTTAATAATTGAAGGTAGGTGTCGGCGATGTTAGGGAGGGCAGATTAGGGGTTAATACTATTTATGATAGGGTTAGTGAGGCGGATTAGGGGTTAATAACTTTATTATAGTAGCGCTCAGGTCCGCTCGGCAGATTAGGGGTTAATAAGTGTAGGTAGGTGGCGGCGATGTTAGGGGCGGCAGATTAGGGGTTAATAAATATAATATAGGGGTCGGCGATGTTAGGGCAGCAGATTAGGGGTACATAGGGATAACGTAGGTTGCGGCGGTTTACGGAGCGGCAGATTAGGGGTTAAAAAAAATATGCAGGGGTCAGCGATAGCGGGGGCAGCAGATTAGGTGTTAATAAGTGTAAGGTTAGGGGTGTTTAGACTCGGGGTACATGTTAGGGTGTTAGGTGCAGACATAGGAAGTGTTTCCCCATAGGAAACAATGGGGCTGCGTTAGGAGCTGAACGCTGCTTTTTTGCAGGTGTTAGGTTTTTTTTCAGCTCAAACAGCCCCATTGTTTCCTATGGGAGAATCGTGCACGAGCACGTTTTTGAGGCCGGCCGCGTCCGTAAGCAACTCTGGTATCGAGAGTTGCATTTGCGGTAAAAATGCTCTACGCTCCTTTTTTGGAGCCTAACGCAGCATTTGTTTGAACTCTCGATACCAGAGTTAAATTTATGGTGCGGCCAGAAAAAAGCCCGCGGAGCGTTAACAGCCCTTCTACCGCCAAACTCCAAATCTAGGCCACACTTTGCACACATTTTTGCAAACATTTTGCAAATATTTTCATTTCACTTATAATCATTTATAAGTTTATAATCATTTCATATACATCAAATATTTGAAATTACAATTAACCCTATAGCTTTCTTCTAGCGCACATATACACTATTTTCTATCCACAACAATCACGTTTTTCTGTTGTGAGAACAGGGGAGTATATGTAGCAAGGGTTTCAACTAGCGCTGCACTAAAACACCTGTATTTTTCTGTAGAATCTGAATACCTAGACTCGCCAATCACTAAAGAGGAGGTTAAGTGGGCTATTAAAAGCATGCCAAACAGGAAAAGCACAGGCCCAGACGGGTTAGGGATAAAATATTATAAAACGTTTCTACACCACGTTCTTACCCCACTCACTTCATTATTTAATTCATTATTTAAAGAAGGTTTTTTTTCGACCAAATGCTTGCCGCACATATCACAGTACTTCCTAAGCTGCCAGTGGTCCTTGTATCTACAGATGCGGAAAAAGCTTTTGACAGGGTCCACTGGCGGTTTATAAGGATGACACTAAGTCATATGAAGTTTAGCAACACTTTTATAAACCAAATTTTCGCACTGTACGGCACGCCCACAGCTCAGGTCAAGTTGAACAACCTTTTGTCTGACAAGTTTATAATACAAAACGGGACGAGTCAGGGCTGCCCTTTGTCGCCTGTCCTTTTTGCCCTTGTGATGGAAGTGCTTGCCCAGAAAATACGGGAGAGCATGCACGTTGTGGGACTTAGAATAGGCGATACAGAACACAAATTGGCCTTATATGCCTATGACTTCCTGCTTACACTCACCAACATTGATACTGCTTTTACGAAGGAGGGCACTAAACATAATCGAGGAATACGGGAGAGTCTAATTATCATTTAAACTTCAACAAGTCGGAAATATTAAATATCACTTATGACCCAGGGGACTTGCCCAGGTTGCTACACAACTGCCCCCTGAAGAGACACGTTAAAATGAAATATCTGGGGGGGGGCGTGTCCGGGCAGCGGCCGTGATCGGTCGCAACATCAGTAGCTCTAGCAGAGATTTAGCTAAACCGCCAGTTTTTGCTAACACAGCGGGTAGATTGGATAAAGATTTTTAGGTAGGAACTTCTCAGAGTCTGTGAACAACTTCGATCCAAGCTCCGGTGTGTTCATGACTGCTGGGACCTGATCTGGACCACTGAGATTGCAGGTGGCGGCCTAACACGCGATCTCAGACCCCCCCCCCCAACGGACGAGGGGGTAATGCAGTCATATGCAGACTGCCATTTTTCAATTGTATATTAATAACGGAGCTGGGGAAGTGAGACTCTGAACTCCTAAATTGCCAAGCACAGGTCGCTACTATAGGTTTGACCAGGAATGGACCCATTTAAAATGGAGGCAGCTGACGCACTTCTACAAAGGCTTGTGGCAATTATGGACGCTCACTCCCATGAGATTTACACAGTACTTGAGGCAGAGCGGAATTCACTGAGGCCTAGATTTGGAGTTTGGCGGTAAAAGGGCTGTTAACGCTCCGCGGGCTTTTTTCTGGCCGCACCATAAATTTAACTCTGGTATCGAGAGTTCAAACAAATGCTGCGTTAGGCTCCAAAAAAGGAGCGTAGAGCATTTTTACAGCAAATGCAACTCTCGATACCAGAGTTGCTTACGGACGCGGCCGGCCTCAAAAACGTGCTCGTGCACGATTCTCCCATAGGAAACAATGGGGCTGTTTGAGCTGAAAAAAAACCTAACACCTGCAAAAAAGCAGCGTTCAGCTCCTAACGCAGCCCCATTGTTTCCTATGGGGAAACACTTCCTACGTCTGCACCTAACACTCTAACATGTACCCCGAGTCTAAACACCCCTAACCTTACATTTATTAACCCCTAATCTGCCGCTCCCGCTATCGCTGACCCCTGCATATTTTTTTTAACCCCTAATCTGCCGCTCCGTAAACCGCCGCAACCTACGTTATCCCTATGTACCCCTAATCTGCTGCCCTAACATCGCCGACCCCTATATTATATTTATTAACCCCTAATCTGCCGCTCCCAACATCGCCGCCACCTACCTACACTTATTAACTCCTAATCTGCCGAGCGGACCTGAGCGCTACTATAATAAAGTTATTAACCCCTAATCCGCCTCACTAACCCTATCATAAATAGTATTAACCCCTAATCTGCCCTCCCTAACATCGCCGACACCTACCTTCAATTATTAACCCCTAATCTTCCGATCGGAGCTCACCGCTATTCTAATAAATGTATTAACCCCTAACGCTAAGTCTAACCCTAACCCTAACACCCCCCTAACTTAAATATAATTTACATCTAACGAAATTAATTAACTCTTATTAAATAAATGATTCCTATTTAAAGCTAAATACTTACCTGTAAAATAAATCCTAATATAGCTGCAATATAAATTATAATTACATTGTAGCTATTTTAGGATTAATATTTATTTTACAGGCAACTTTGTAATTATTTTAACCAGGTACAATAGCTATTAAATAGTTAAGAACTATTTAATAGTTACCTAGTTAAAATAATAACAAATTTACCTGTAAAATAAATCCTAACCTAAGATATAATTAAACCTAACACTACCCTATCAATAAATTAATTAAATAAACTACCTACAATTACCTACAATTAACCTAACACTACACTATCAATAAATTAATTAAACACAATTCCTACAAATAAATACAATTAAATAAACTAGCTAAAGTACCAAAAATAAAAAAGAACTAAGTTACAAAAAATAAAAAAATATTTACAAACATAAGAAAAATATTACAACAATTTTAAACTAATTACACCTACTCTAAGCCCCCTAATAAAATAACAAAGCCCCCCAAAATAAAAAATTCCCTACCCTATTCTAAATTAAAAAAGTTACAAGCTCTTTTACCTTACCAGCCCTGAACAGGGCCCTTTGCGGGGCATGCCCCAAGAATTTCAGCTCTTTTGCCTGTAAAAGAATAAATACAATACCCCCCCCCAACATTACAACCCACCACCCACATACCCCTAATCTAACCCAAACCCCCCTTAAATAAACCTAACACTAAGCCCCTGAAGATCTTCCTACCTTGTCTTCACCATCCAGGTTCACCGATCCGTCCTGAAGAGCTCCTCCGATGTCCTGATCCAAGCCCAAGCGGGGGCTGAAGAGGTCCATGATCCGGTCAAAGTCTTCATCCAAGCGGGGCAGAAGAGGATCTTCCATCCGATTGAAGTCATCATCCAGGCGGCATCTTCTATGGTCTTCCATCCGGAGCGAAGCGGCAGGATCCTGAAGACCTCCAGCGCGGAACATCCATCCGGACCGACGACTGAACGACGAATGACTGTTCCTTTAAGGGACGTCATCCAAGATGGCGTCCCTCGATTTCCGATTGGCTGATAGGATTCTATCAGCCAATCGGAATTAAGGTAGGAATTTTCTGATTGGCTGATGGAATCAGCCAATCAGAATCTAGTTCAATCCGATTGGCCGATCCAATCAGCCAATCAGATTGAGCTCGCATTCTATTGGCTGATCGGAACAGCCAATAGAATGCGAGCTCAATCTGATTGGCTGATTGGATCAGCCAATCGGATTGAACTAGATTCTGATTGGCTGATTCCATCAGCCAATCAGAAAATTCCTACCTTAATTCCGATTGGCTGATAGAATCCTATCAGCCAATCGGAATTCGAGGGACGCCATCTTGGATGACGTCCCTTAAAGGAACCGTCATTAGTCGGGAGACAACGGAAGAAGAGGATGGATCCGCGTCGCCTGCTTCAAGATGGACCCGCTCCGCACCGGATGGAAGAAGATCGAAGATGCCGCTTGGAGAAGATGTTTGCCGGTCCGGATGTCCTCTTCTTGCCGGATAGGAGGAAGACTTTGGAGCCTCTTCTGGACCTCTTCAGCACCGGATTATGGATCGCCAACCCCCGCTTGGGTTGGATGAAGATGTTGGAGCCAGGACGGATCGGTGATACCTGGATGGTGAAGACAAGGTAGGAAGATCTTCAGGGGCTTAGTGTTAGGTTTATTTAAGGGGGGTTTGGGTTAGATTAGGGGTATGTGGGTGGTGGGTTGTAATGTTGGGGGGGGGTATTGTATTTATTCTTTTACAGGCAAAAGAGCTGAAATTCTTGGGGCATGCCCCGCAAAGGGCCCTGTTCAGGGCTGGTAAGGTAAAAGAGCTTGTAACTTTTTTAATTTAGAATAGGGTAGGGAATTTTTTATTTTGGGGGGCTTTGTTATTTTGTTAGGGGGCTTAGAGTAGGTGTAATTAGTTTAAAATTGTTGTAATATTTTTCTTATGTTTGTAAATATTTTTTTATTTTTTGTAACTTAGTTCTTTTTTATTTTTTGTACTTTAGATAGTTTATTTAATTGTATTTATTTGTAGCAATTGTGTTTAATTAATTTATTGATAGTGTAGTGTTAGGTTAATTGTAGGTAATTGTAGGTAGTTTATTTAATTATTTTATTGATAGGGTAGTGTTAAGTTTAATTATATCTTAGGTTAGGATTTATTTTACAGGTAAATTTGTTATTATTTTAACTAGGTAGCTATTAAATAGTTCTTAACTATTTAATAGCTATTGTACCTGGTTAAAATAAATACAAAGTTGCCTGTAAAATAAATATTAATCCTAAAATAGCTATAATATAATTATAATTTATATTGTAGCTATATTAGGATTTATTTTACAGGTAAGTATTTAGCTTTAAATAGGAATAATTTATTTAATAAGAGTTAATTTATTTCGTTAGATGTAAATTATATTTAAGTTAGGGGGGTGTTAGTGTTAGGGTTAGACTTAGCTTTAGGGGTTAATACATTTATTAGAATAGCGGTGAGCTCCGGTCGTCAGATTAGGGGTTAATAATTGAAGTTAGGTGTCGGCGATGTTAGGGAGGGCAGATTAGGGGTTAATACTATTTATGATAGGGTTAGTGAGGCGGATTAGGGGTTAATAACTTTATTATAGTAGCGCTCAGGTCCGCTCGGCAGATTAGGAGTTAATAAGTGTAGGCAGGTGTCGGCGACGTTGAGGGGGGCAGATTAGGGGTTAATAAATATAATATAGGGGTCGGCGGTGTTAGGGGTAGCAGATTAGGGGTACATAGGGATAACGTAGGTGGCGGCGCTTTGCGGTCGGAAGATTAGGGGTTAATTATTTTAAGTAGCTGGCGGCGATGTTGTGGGGGGCAGGTTAGGGGTTAATAAATGTAATATAGGGGTCGGCGGGGTTAGGGGCAGCAGATTAGGGGTACATAAGTATAACGTAGGTGGCGGTCGGCAGATTAGGGGTTAAAAATTTTAATCGAGTGGCGGCGATGTGGGGGGAGCTCGGTTTAGGGGTACATAGGTAGTTTATGGGTGTTAGTGTACTTTAGGGTACAGTAGTTAAGAGCTTTATGAACCGGCGTTAGCCAGAAAGCTCTTAACTCCTGCTATTTTCAGGCGGCTGGAGTTTTGTCGTTAGAGCTCTAACGCTCACTTCAGAAACGACTCCAAATACCAGCGTTAGAAAGATCCCATTGAAAAGATAGGATACGCAATTGACGTAAGGGGATCTGCGGTATGGAAAAGTCGCGGCTGAAAAGTGAGCGTTAGACCCTTTAATCACTGACTCCAAATACCAGCGGGCGGCCAAAACCAGCGTTAGGAGCCTCTAACGCTGGTTTTCACGGCTACCGCCGAACTCCAAATCTAGGCCTAAGAGCGCACTGCAGGTCCTACACCCAAAAACAGCAGTTACCAGGGGAACCCCTATTGACCTCCTTCCCACAGGCTAAGGTGAAAAAGCCCCCCACTTTGGGGTCCACAATTATTCCCTCGCCCAGTAATCCTAAGGGCAACTTTCAGCATAGAGGGAACGCACTAATCTCCACAATTAATTGCAGATTTAGCTGTGGCCCTGTGAAGCTGTTGTCTGAGGCGGAACGTACAGCCACTCCCTCAGATGTAAGCGACCACGGAGCCTTTAGTTTGGATACCTCAATTGAGGAGGAAGCGTTTCTACAGTGTGGAGATAGAAACATAGAAGTGGGACAGCCGGTGAAGCTCCCGGACTCTATCAAGGACACTTCTAATGCTTTTTGTTTGCTGGAGACTATAGGGACAGGTCCTACAAGGGGAATCTATAGCGGCGAACCTTTGCTCCCTCGACGATCACAAGCTTTGTACATACCAGCTACAGCAGATCAAATATACACTTGTGCTCTGGCTAGTAATAACCCTATGAAAATGGCAACCTATGATCTTCAGGCCAGGTCATCTGTGGACTGCTACTCGGGAACTCCTCAAGAAGGTACCTACTAGTAAATGTGAGGACTCTCCTGGTAATTTGGCTCCATGCATCAGGAGTGCCTCTGCGTGTTGTAAATTGGGACACCTCTTGCAAAGCACTGGACTGCTTACTCCCTGGAGCTGATCGACATGGTGTGGGTTAACTTTGTAATATAACAAACAAAAGTGGGGATAGGTTATATCTTTTGGCTGTGTTTACATTACCCCAATATTTATCAGCTCACACAGCATTCCCCATGCAATATTTTTTCATGTAGCCATCTCTCCTCAAAAGGCCTGAAGGTGGGAGTGGGTTAAAGTTTTGGGGGACATTAAGCGTTAAGCGTTAGTACAGTGGAAGCTCTATATTTTATTTTTCATAATTTTTATGTTGCTTCTGACATTAAGCTTTACTTTCAGAAAAGAGTTAAAAATGGTAGTGGACTCTAATCTCTGGGGCTATTAGGGGTTAACTGTTTCATATAGAACCAGCCTATGTTTTGCTTTCCATTAAGCTGTTTTTATTGTTATGCCTGCCTATATCCTCACAAGTTGCTCCACCTATTTATAGAGCTAGATAGTACTTTTCCTCTCCTAGTCCCTCCCAACCAGCTTAGGGGTTCTATTATTCAAATGTCTGCCCTGAAGTTTAAAGACATGTCTAACAAGTAACAGAAGACCTCGCCACACTATTATCTTGCATGTAGACTCTTATTGTTTCTCTTTTTTCTATCTCTGACTTCAGTGCATCAAGTATAAAATTATATAAGAGATATGGTTGCCCTTTAGTTTTATTATTGTAGAGGCTGCTCTTTAGAATTGATGGTCCTGGCGCCAGCGGCCGAGGCGTTAGGGGCCCCTTATACTTAACATTGCACAGCAGTATTAAACAGATGCCAATTTGTTATTCCTTATTTAGTAACCCTATATGAATCAGTGGGCTAATTTACAGGTAATTACTTTACTATGTTCCCAACACAGGTTAATTGAGTCTTTCAATCCTCCTCCACTAGTGAAATTCTATACCTAGCTATCAAAAAGGGGGGTATATTTATTTTTATACGTGTACTTTACACTGCTCTTGTAGATGATGCTGCCTTATAGTTTTTGAGTCTGTATTCTCTATGGTATGTCAGATGTTAGTTACTATTGGTCCATTCCCTGGGCTCATAGTCCCCACAGTTCCTTGGTTCATGTGTTATTTTATTTTTATGTATGTAAATCATTAAGAATATCAATTGCTATTTCATATTAAATATATATGCAGGCCCAAAAGTGGCCATTTCAAAAACTAATTTTCCTCTAGAATACATAAGTGTTTTAAGGTACAAGAGTGACCTTATGTGCCATATGAGGAAACCCTCTAAAGTAGAGACTATAAAACTGAGGTTTCAGATTTTCCCCTACTATGTATTCCTTGGTGTATCATATTAACCTATACCTTTGAATGTTCATATAAAGGTCTTGATATTCATGTTATGTGTATTTTGGGGTAACCCATTCATGTTGTATTATTCGCACAACCTCAATAAAAAAAAAAATGAAATATCTGGGGATCTCCCTGTCCCCAGACCCCCAGGTAATATTCTAGAGCAATTATAAAGCCCTTGAGAGTAATATCGTAGCAAATCTTTCCAGCTGGAAAAATAAAACAATATCCTGGCTGGGCCGGATTAACGTTATAAAAATGAATATCCTCCCCAGAATTCTGTATGTCCTGCAGACTACTCCCATACATCTCCAACTAGGTTATCTAGACAAGCTTCAGGCACACATAGAACATAACATTTGGAAGGAGATAAAACCCAGAGTAGCCAAGCACACACTTTATCTCCCTAGGGACAAAGAAGGGCTTGGTGTGCCCAATCTTGTCACATACAAACAGGCTATTACTCTACAACGGCTGCTAGAGTGGTGCCAAAACGACACGCACAAAGAGTGGGTGCAACTATATTGCAACATTATGGAGACTGACAATGCAGGCATGTCGACTTGGATGCACGCAAAACATAGACATAAAGCAGCAACACTATATACGCTATTGACTGAATTCTATACCAACTGGGACAAATTAATCAACACCTCGACGGCCATATCCTCTGTTCACTCCCCTCTGACACCTATCTGCGGCAACCCAGCACTGCCATGGAACCTTAAAAACCCACGTCAAACACGGGGGCCACTTATAAGAGAAAGGACACTCCTCTCTCTCCTCACAGGCAATAAACTCAGACCACTGAAAGAAATACAGGAATCACTTGATGACTGATGTATAAACTGGTACTCTTATGCTCAACTGACTCACTTCTTAAACACACACCACCACAGAGGACACTTTACTAGACCACTAACAGTGTTCGAGACATTATGAGCATGGTCCGCACCTACTAGACATGCTATCTCAATCTTATCCAAGATACTTCTACAACCAGACAAATACACACTACCCATGTATACACAAGCGCGGGAGAAAGAACTAAACATTGACATTACTCCTCAGGAGTGGTGGACCGCCTTTGAAGCCACTAAAAAAGCATTAATCTCCACCAGAGTCCAGGAGTCTAGTTATAAATTTCTCTCAAGGTGGTATCTCACCCCTAGCAGACTGCAACACATATATAGAACCGCAAATGGGAAATGCTGGAGGGGGTGTGGATGAGAGGGTACACCGATGCACATTTGGTGGGACTGCCCCAAACTGGACGTCTACTGGGTGGAGATCTTAACACACATCACCACAGCGGTGGGGAAAACAATTCCAAACGACCCTAAAACACTTCTTTATCTTTCTCTCCCCAAAAATTGAGAACAGGCCCTTAGAGCCTTAATGTTTATCATGCTCAACAGCACAAAACTCCTAATTCCCCAGAAATGGAAATCAAGGGACGCCCCAAAAGTAACAGAGTGGGAATAACAGGTAGATATCCTGATACCGCTAGAGAGGTACCACCACATGCAAAGGGGGTCTGTGGACATTCATGAACTCATGCTACATGAGTGGGCACAATGCAAAGCTAGAATTAAATAAAACAGCAATCAGCCTGGGACAAGCATGACATCTGCTAAACTACAACACTGTATTAGTTATAACTCCATCATCCCATAACTACAGTATTAAGCGACACAGGAAATAAGCTTCTGCTTACTCATGAATCGCCTTATGCTAGTACTGCTGTATGTTAGAAGTTATGTTTATTGTAACATTTGTATTTAATTTTAATAATGTTAACAGTTGTTTACGACACTGGACTATCACCGACTTATAGAGATATTCTGATAGCTGTACTCAGATATGGTCTTCGCTCCCTAATATTAGGAAGCAAATTAGTTTTGTTCTTACCATGTCATACTTCAAATTACTGTAGTAATTTAGGCCTATGTGAGATTTGCATAGGAAAATAATGAAAAATAGAGGACTGACAATTCAGTTTTTCAGTTATGATGTAAAAATTCACTGTAACACTTATGTTCTTATACCCTCTGTAACGTATATTTACCATTGTGTCCTCAATAAAAAATATTTAAAAAAAAAAAAATTAAAAAAAAAATTAAAAACTTATTTGATAGGTTAAAATACCAAATTAGGATCAGCCGTTGGAAATAAAATTTTAGGACAATGGCAATCTAAAAACCAACCTCAAGAGTAATAAAAACAATTAATATACAAGACATTATAAGATTACATATGAGGTATTATAATTCTACAAGGATTAAGGTATCAGACAATAATTTTTAAATCCTACAGTGTACCTATAAAGAGTGATACCGAATTATAAAATTTTTTTATAAAAAGTTCCTATAAAAAATTATTATAAACAATTCTTATAAAAATCCCTATAAAAAATTCCTTGTTAAAAATTCTTATAAAAAGTTCGGAAGGGGGGGTGGCAATTATAAGATGCTGGTTAATTAAAAAGATGGAATACCTCAATATCAGCATTAAGACCTTTTGGATATACACAATCTATATAAAAAAAATTCATTTGGCTTCAGCTTGCAATATAATGAGTAAATATTAGTCCCTTAACTTTAAAACTACATCTCCCATGATTATGATTCAAAAACCAGAAGTGACAAAATATCACTACCGGAAGTGACGTATTATCCGAAAAATTGGAAGTGACGTATTATCCGAAAAAACACAAGTGATGAAATATCACTACCGGAAGTGAAGTATCTCCGTGACCGGAAGTGATTTGACACTCCGGATTTAACATTATAATCAACAATATTTGGAATTTATCCTTGATATATTGTATTAAGAGAAAATGTTATTATGATCTATATCGACATTAAGAGTTATATATTTAAGATGTTTTTCTTTTGTCAAAATGTATTTCTTTATCGGAAGTGAATTTACGTGACAACCGGAATTACTTAGGTGCACCATTTTGGTTAAGGGCAGCATCCATAATTAATAGTAAAAGTAAGGACAATCTTAGGTGGGAAAAGGTCTCTTTCATGATTGGCCAATATTGGTTATTTAAGTCTCAGTTATACTAGCAGTTGACATCTTGAGAAAGGCCCACGTTGGGTCCAAAATACGTCGATAGAGATATTAGTCACTGCTCGAATCTGCTAAATAGGGTAAGCCTATTTCTAATAGTCCTTTCATTATATTAAACGGTATTGTACTATGTGAATTTTATTTTTACAGGTATCAACTGTATTGGATTCACATTTTTGGTTCACCATTTTTTTGGCTCACCGTTTTTATTTTTATTTTTATATTTTTATTTTTATTATCATTTTTTCCACTTTTTCTTTTTCTTCTGTGAGGACATCTAATTCGGATCTCCTGGATATAACTAATCTGGAACTTACAATATTATGACACTTTATTTGGACACAAATTGGACATAATTATAGAGGACACTTATTATTTATCACTGGACACTATCTACCACTGGACACTTTTCATATATAATATCTGAGGATATTACACTGTAATCACTGGCTACTTTCAACAATATCTGAGGACATAAATTACTCTGAATTTAGTTTTTATGATCTTTTGTGTTTATTTTGTATAGGGTACCCTATTATATGTAACTTTAATAATAAATATTAACCATACACAAAGAGGCCGAATTATCAAATGTCTGTCGGACCTGATCCGACAGTTCGGATCAGGTCCGACAGACATCGCTGAATGCGGAGAGCAATACGCTCTCTGTATTCAGCATTGCACCAGCAGCTCACAAGAGCTGCTGGTGCAACGCCGCCCCCTGCAGACTCGCGGCGAATGAACAGCCAGCAGGGAGGTGTCAATCAACCCGATCGTACTCGATCGGGTTGAATTGTGGTGATTCCTGTCCGCCTCATCAGAGCAGGCGGACAGGGTTATGGAGCAGTGGTCTTTAGACCGCTGCTTCATAACTGCTGTTTCTGGCAAGTCTGAAGACTCGCCAGAAACACGGGCCCACAAGCTCCATACGGAGCTTGATAAATGGGCATTTATATAGATACTTTAGCCTATGTAGTCTGAATAGATTGATTAGATACTTTAGCCTATATATACTTTAGCCAATTTGGCGCTCCCTCCTTCTATACAACTATAACCACTTTTTTAGTTTTTTAGGGATCTCATTTTGGGAGCCTGTATCGTTTCATGTTGGCGCTGTATATAATTTAATTTATTTGGTCCTCTATCATTGTTACATCCATCACATATTTATGATATGGAAAGGTAACGAAGAAGACCTAAATTCACAATTGAGGTGATTAATATAGTTACACCAATATTACAAGTTGACTATAATAATTACATCCACCAATCAAGTTGCCACCATCATGTTTGGAAATCAAACATACCAAAAGGGCAACTACTAAGAGTTAAGAAAAACTGCTCTAAGGTTGATAAGTGGGTGGAACAGTCACAACTTTTAAAAGACATATTTTTAGAAAGGGCATATTCAGAGGATGTACTAAATAAAACCATTGAAACTGTGAACAAGATAGATAGAGAATCTGTTTTGGTGTATAAAGAAAAACAAACTCATAGTAAAGATTTAAGAATTAAGGTAGAAAAAAATCTTATTGGCTGATGCAATCAGCCAATAGGATTGAAGTTCAATTCTATTGGCTGATCCAATCAGCCAATAGGATTGAGCTGGCATTCTATTGGCTGTTCCAGTCAGCCAATAGAATGCCAGCTCAATCCTATTGGCTGATTGCATCAGCCAATAGGATTTTTTCTACCTTAATTTCGATTGGCTGATAGAATTCGGAATTGAAGGGACGCCATCTTGGATGACGTAATTTAAAGGAACCTTCATTCAGTGTTAGCCATCGTCAGAAGAGGATGCTCCGCATCGGATGTCTTGAAGATGGACCTGCTCCGCTCCAGATGGATGAAGATAGAAGATGCCGTCTGGATGAAGACTTCTGCCCGTCTGGAGGACCACTTCGCCCAGCTTGGATGAAGACTTCTCCCGGCTTCGTTGAGGACTTTGGCCCGGTTAGATGAAGGCTTCTCCCGTTAAGGTGATCTTCAAGGGGTTAGTGTTAAGTTTTTAAAGGGGGTATTGGGTGGGTTTTAGAGTAGGGTTGGTTTTGTTTACAGGTAAAAGAGCTGATTACTTTAGGGCAATGCCCTGCAAAAGGCCCTTTTAAGGGTTATTTGTAATTTAGTGTAGGGTAGGGCTTTTCTTTATTTTGGGGGGGCTTTTTTATTTTGTTAGGGGGATTAGATTAGGTGTAATTAGTTTAAAAATCTTGTAATTTGTTTATTATTTTCTGTAATTTAGTGTTTTTTTTCTTTTTGTACTTTAGCTAATTTTATTTAATTGTATTTAATTGTATTTAATTTAGGGAATTAATTTAATTATATTGTAGTGTTAGGTGTAATTGTAACTTAGGTTAGGTTTTATTTTACAATTACTTTTGTATTTATTTTAGCTAGGTAGTTATTAAATAGTTAATAACTATTTAGTAACTATTCTACCTAGTAAAAATAAATACAGACTTGCCTGTAAAATAAAAATAAATCCTAAGATAGCGACAATGTAACTATTAGTTATATTGTAGCTAGCTTAGGGTTTATTTTATAGCTAAGTATTTAGTTTTAAATAGGAATAATTTAGTTAATGATAGGAATATTTATTTTGATATATTTTAATTATATTTAAGTTAGGGGGTTAGGTTTAGGGATTAATAACTTTAATATAGTGGCGGCGATGTTGGGGGAGGCAGATTAGGGGTTAATAATATTTTACTAATGTTTGCGAGGCGGAAGTGCGGCGGTTTAGTGGTCAATATGTTTATTATAGTGGCAGCGACGTTGGGGGCGGCAGATTAGGGGTTAATAAGTGTAGGTAGGTGGCAGCGACATTGGGGGCGGCAGAGTAGGGGTTAATAAATATAATGTAGGGTTCAGCGATGTTGGGGGCAGCAGATTAGGGGTTCATAAGTATAATGTAGGTGGCGGCGGTGTCCGGAGTGGCAGATTAGGGGTTCATAATTATAATGTAGGTGTCGGAGATGTCGGGGGCGGCAGATTAGGGGTCAATAAGTGTAAGATTAGGGGTGTTTAGACTCGGGGTTCATGTTAGGGTTTTAGGTGTAGACATAAAATGTATTTCCCCATAGGAATCAATGGGGCTGCATTAAGGAGTTTTACGCTGCTTTTTTTGCAGGTGTTAGACTTTTTTTCAGATGTCTCTCCCCGTTGATTCCTATGGGGAAATCATGCACAATCACGTTACACCAGCTCACCGCTGACTTAAGCAGCGCTGGTATTGGAGTGAGATTTGGAGCAAAATTTTGCTCAACGCTCACTTCTTGTCTTTTAACAACGAGTTTCTGAAAACTCGTAATACCAGTGCTGTAGTTGAGCGGTGAGGGAAAATTGCTCGTTAGCACCGCACAGCCTCTAACACAAGACTCGTAATCTAGCCAAAAGTTATTTGAATCTAATATTAAAGGGTTTAAATGCTGATGTTTAAATATAGATACAGCAAGAAAAAATAGTTGCACGCTCCGATATATATAAAAATTACCTTTATTACAAAAAATATTTAAAAATTTGACGGTAAACCTGCCACCATACAAAAAATACACACAGTGAAAGTGCAGCACAGAAGCTAAGATGTTTAAATATTCCATCTTTTAAACTGACTGTAATTAAATATTTTATATGTGGTTTTATCAATAGTTAAGTTTTAACTTTTGAACCACCAATTCTATCTGTATCCATTGCAGTCAGATTTTAGCGTTTTTAGACTTTCCCTTTGTACTTAAAATGTCCTAATGCCGTATTTTTAATCGTTTTTTAATCGCTGTTTTTAAAGTTGGATTTTAAATAGTCATCTTTTAATTGCTGGATTTTTGATTGTTGTATTTATTTCTGCCATAATTTTAATTGTCCTATACTTTCTATTCCTATTCCCAACTCTAACACCTAGATTACGAGTTTTGCGTTAGAGGCTGTGCGGTGCTAACAAGCAGTTTATGCTCACGCTCACTTACAGACAGCGCTGGTATTACGGGTTTTTACAAACCAGACAAGAAGTGAGCGTTGAGCAAAATTTTGCTCATTACCGCACTCCAATACCAGAGCTGCTTACGTTAGCGGTGAGCTGGTGTAACGTGCTTGTGCACGATTTCCCCATAGGAATCAAAGGGGAGAGCCGTCTGAAAAAAAGTCTAACACCTGCAAAAAAGCAGCGTAAAACTCACTAACACAGCCCCATTGATTGCTATGGGGAAATACAATTTATGTCTACACCTAACACCCTAACATGAACCCTTAGTCTAAACACCCCTAATCTTACACTTATTAACCCCTAATCTGCCGCCCCGACATTGCCGCAATCTACATTATATTATTAACCCCTAATCTGCCGCTCCGGACACCGCCGCCACCTACATTATACTTATTAACCCCTAATCTGCTGCCCCCAACATCGCCGACACCTACATTATATTTATTAACCCCTAATCTGCCTTCCCCAATGTTGCCGCAACCTACCTACACTTCTTAACCCCTAATCGGCAGCCTCCAATGTCGCCGCCACTATAATAAACATATTAACCCCTAAACCGCCGCACTTCCGCCTCACAAACATTAGTTAAATATTATTAATACAATCCAGATATGTTAGTAACCGAATGTGTATAATAATTTCGATATAGTTATCCTGTGTATACTTCTCAAACTTGAGTTCCACATATGCGGTTATGCACAGGATTTTTCTTTCATTAACCCCAAAAGTAACACTCTCGTCAGAGTCCCACACTTGCGGTTTACAATTGGAGCATAAATGACAGTTCAATAATGTATTAGTTCCAAGTACTATATTAGAGAACGATAGGCTTGCCACTTCCTCAGCTGATCACCAGGAGTACGGACAGTGCCGCAATGTAATCCCCCTCTGATAGTGTATGGTTCCTCGGACACTTAGATGTAGCGTGTAACGCCAAACTTCTCTGTGATGTGGGATGCCTCGTTCTGAAGCCGGCAATACGTCATCCAGCACTGCTAAACCAGTAAGATTGTGGGGATCCTCCACACCCCCAGAACAGCAATTATTGCAGAAAAGACTTCAAAAATGGTTACGATCTTGGCGGTTATAATGAGCAAGGAGAGGAGGAATATTTAGTATAAAACTTCAATTTATTGAGTCATTTTAAAAGCAAAAAAAGGAACACAGCACCACAGAAGTTTCAGCTGACGCGTTTCCTGCCTCAATGGCAGTTCATCAGAACTGATGTACAAGCGTCTCTAACAGCTGTTAAATCTCCACAGAGGAGAGTAGGTGTAACCAATCAAATACATTCTCTATCAACACCTAAATTTAACTCTTAACTTTCCTCTGTTCAGAATAACATCGTAATTTTTGAAAGGTACCTATGTTAATATATAACAGCTATAGTGATCACTCGTTAAAAACATTATAAAAAGTGTTAGATCTAATGTTGGAATTGGGACAAGTTGCTCATGCAAGAATAATAATAAGAGATGTAAATTTTAATTTAAATTTAAATACGGTTTTGATGTAGTGGAAAACGTATGCCAAGATAAACAATGATCTGTATTCCATATATAAGTTAAATGCAATATAATTATTTTCATTGTTATACTCCTGTAATTCACCACATCATTACCATATTCAATTCTTACAAATTACATATCAGTGTACACTTCGATTTCTACATAGAGTTCAAGTTAGATTTTATCATCACAATTCTCATCCTTGTTGAGTACATTATAGTATATCAAATATAAACAATCTATCACATAAATTATAATCCTTAGACAGTCAGTTTATGTTATGTAATGAAATTTGTCAATTCCTAATCTTTATCTATGAACAATTTCACATAACTGATTTTATTTATTCCAATTGGAAAACCTGTTTTTAAAGTATAAATCCAATGTGGTATACCTTATTACTTGCCAATGTTGTAATTTCCAATACGTAGGACTCACCTCAAGGTTTCTGAAAGACAGGATCAGGGAACATTTGCTTTCCATAGAGGCTGAAATTCCTAAAACACCTGTTGCTAAACATTTTTCATTACATAATAGCGACTTGGGTTATTTCAGCTTCCAGGGGATAGAATATGTTTCCTTAGGACCAAGGGGAGGAGATAGATATCAGGCGTTAAGTAGGAAGGAAATCTATTGGATTTATACTTTAAAAACAGGTTTTCCAATTGGAATAAATAAAATCAGTGATGTGAAATTGTTCATAGATAAAGATTAGGAATTGACAAATTTCATTACATAACATAAACTGACTGTCCAAGGATTATAATTTATGTGATAGATTGTTTATATTTGATATACTATAATGTACTCAACAAGGATGAGAATTGTGATGATAAAATCTAACTTGAAATCTATGTAGAAATCGAAGTGTACACTGATATGTAATTTGTAAGAATTGAATATGGTAATGATGTGGTGAATTACAGGAGTATAACAATGAAAATAATTATATTGCATTTAACTTATATATGGAATACAGATCATTGTTTATCTTGGCATACGTTTTCCACTACATCAAAACCGTATTTAAATTTAAATTAAAATTTACATCTCTTATTATTATTCTTGCATGAGCAACTTGTCCCAATTCCAACATTAGATCTAACACTTTTTATAATGTTTTTAACGAGTGATCACTATAGCTGTTATATATTAACATAGGTACCTTTCTAAAATTACGATGTTATTCTGAACAGAGGAAAGTTAAGAGTTAAATTTAGGTGTTGATAGAGAATGTATTTGATTGGTTACACCTACTCTCCTCTGTGGAGATTTAACAGCTGTTAGGGACGCTTGTACATCAGCTCTGATGAACTGCCATTGAGGCAGGAAACGCGTCAGATGAAACTTCTGTGTTGCTGTGTTCCTTTTTTTGCTTTTAAAATGACTCAATAAATTGAAGTTTTATACTAAATATTCCTCCTCTCCTTGCTCATTATAACCGCCAAGATCGTAACCATTTTTGAAGTCTTTTCTTAAATATTATTATCCCCTAATCTGCCGTTCCTAACATCGCCGACACCTACCTACATTTATTAACCCCTAATCTGCCGCCCCCAACGTCGCCGCCACTATTCTAAATTTATTAACCCCTAAACCTAAGTCTAACCCTAACCCCCACTAACTTAAATATAATTTAAATAAATCTAAAATTACTATAAATGAACTAAATAATTCCTATTTAAAACTAAATACTTACCTATAAAGTAAACCTTAAGCTAGCTACAATATAACTAATAGTTACATTGTATCTAGCTTAGGGTTTATTTTTATTTTACAGGCAAGTTTGTATTTATTTTAACTAGGTAGAATAGTTATTAAATAGTTATTAACTATTTAATAACTACCTAGTTAAAATAAAGACAAATTTACCTGTAAAATAAAATCTAACCTAAATTACACTAACACCTAACACTACACTATAATTACATTAATTCCCTACATTAAATACAATTAAATACAATTAAATAAAATTAGCTAAAGTACAAAACCCCCCACTAAATTACAGAAAATAATAAACAAATTACAAGATTTTTAAACTAATTACACCTAATCTAATCCCCCTAACAAAATAAAAAAGCCCCCCAAAATAAAAAAAGCCCCCCCAAAATAAAAAAAGCCGTACCCTACACTAAATTACAAATAGCCCTTAAAAGCGCCTTTTGCGGGGCATTGCCCCAAAGTAATCAGCTCTTTTACCTACCTGTAAAAAAAATTACAAATCCCCCCCAACATTAAAACCCACCACCCACACAACCAACTCTACTCTAAAACCCACCCAATACCCCCTTAAAAAAACCTAACACTAACCCCTTAAAGATCAACTTATCAGAGAAGTCTTCATCCAACCGGGCCGAAGTCCTCAACGAAGCCGGGAGAAGTCTTCATCCAAGACGGGCGAAGTGGTCCTCCAGACGGGCAGAAGTCTTCATCCAGACGGCATCTTCTATCTTCATCCATCCAGCGCGGAGCGGGTCCATCTTCAAGACATCCGGCGCGGAGCATCCTCTTCCAATGAAGTCTTCTTACTAAATGACGGTTCCTTTAAGTGACGTAATCCAAGATGGCATCCCTTCAATTCCGATTGGCTGATAGAATTCTATCAGCCAATTGGAATTAAGGTAGAAAAAATCCTATTGGCTGATGCAATCAGCCAATAGGATTGAAGTTCAACCCTATTGGCTGATCCAATCAGCCAATAGGATTGAGCTGGCATTCTATTGGCTGTTACAATCAGCCAATAGAATGCCAGCTCAATCCTATTGGCTGATTGTATCAGCCAATAGGATTTTTTTTTTTTTTTTTTTAACTTTTTTTTTTTTTTTATTTCAGGTATAGCTACAACAAAAAAGAACTTAGATATTTTCTGTAACACAAAACATCTCAACAACTGGAAGGATGCAGGTTAACACGTTAAATGAATGTCAGCCACTAGATGAATACACAGCTAATAGTGTCACTTATTAATACACATCACTTAATTAGTGTTAGCATTCTATGAAAACTAAAAATCACACTGCAGTTTGGAGATAGCTTTTTCTTTCAATCTGAATAACTAAAATTGTTAGAAAATGCTTTAAAAATTAGATATCACAATCCTTGGTATTTAATAAACACTGAGCAGTTTATTTTGCAGAATTAATATGTATAAGTGATGTTCCCATCAAATGTGAATTTCCTTAATTGCTTTAGTTTAAGTGCCAGTATGTTAAAATGTGTCTTGATTTGACATTCTTATTGACTTAATACTGCAAGGTTTTAACACAATATAATGTATATATCAATACCAAAATAATAAAACAAGCTATGTTACTGCTGAAATCTAAACGTATTTAATTGCAACATAATATGAATTATCAACAACTAATCATTATTTTATCAGTACAAGTTGATGTTTCTGAGGACTTTTCACATAATCTATATTATTTTTTGTGATGTGAGCAAGTTGATGTAAAGATGTTATGTATATACTTTAAAAGCTGAAGCCATTATGTAGTTTAGTGTTTCAATTTGATAAGCCCAGTTTGGTTGTGAGGTTGGGTAAGTGTTTAGGAACTACATAATAATGTTAGTGCCGTTTGTTTTGCACTGGTACAACCAACAATAAAACTAATTTGATTTACAAATATTTTTTTTATGTGCAGGATATGTATAGAACTGGGTGTACTTATGGCTATTCAGATATGCTCTTTATACCAGCTGTACTTGTAGTGTGTGCTGGCTGAACGTTATTAAAGGTGGTCATCACCTATTAAGAAGGGTCCCTTTACCTCTTGTTCAACAGGTCTTGTCTGTATTTTACATCAACACGTTAATATTTTTCTCATGAAGTTACAATAACAAAAATAATTCACACACACATAAAACATTTACAGTCCACAATTGTTTTTATATAAAAAAACAAGAATAAAATAGGGAGTCTATTTTAACACAAATGTGGTATAATTGGAAATGAAAATAAAACCTTGGTTAAAAGCAGACTGTATCCCACAGTAATATGTCACTTTTAATCAATATGGGACAATATTAGGGCTGTGGTCTTTCTATTCCCCATCTTCTACAACATTGGTAACGGTGAAGTTGCCCTCAGGTGCAGCCTCACAATCCACTACTTCTTTGGAGCTCTCATTACTGACTGGTGAATGGCTGGCCAGGGAAACCAAACCAGAGTCCTGGCTGTTGGGTGTGGAAAACACACTTCCATTTGCCTCTGAATAAGAGGGGCTCTCTCCAAAAGCAAACATGGACATGGGTGTAACACAGGCCTGTGTGCCAACACTCTGCCCCATGTATTGAGGGTAATAAGAGTGCATCCTGTACTGAGAGTTAGTGCTGGATCCAGGAAATCGACTCTCAGCAGTCTTTATCTGCCACTGGTTTCCTGACTGGCCTGGGACATAAGCAGAGGAGAGACTTCTAAAACTGTTCTTCATCGGTGACCCACCTATCATAGGTATGTCACCGCCACTAGTGGGTTCAGCAGTCATAGCCATTTGGTAAGGGGGGTAGCTGTATAAATTGTTGTAGTATGGATAGAGGGATGTCTGGTAGAAATTGGTATAGTAACTTGAGTCCACAACAAAGTCAGATGTATTCTCCATGTGCCCTCTGCTGGTGACAGAAGGGATATCCTGAAAAGACATTTTTCCCTCTTTATCTGATGCGCTTGGTGTGGATATCGAAGAAGATGAAACTATTGTCTGTGTAGAACTGTTTTCTGTAAGTAAGCAAGAGCTACTTCCTCCATGCTCCTTTTTCACAAGTACTTCTCCAGCAATGGGTAAAGGGACAGGATGGCTTATACCCATCTCTTCCTCTTGTGCTTGCTGCCTACGAAGTGCTACCTGCGCGGCCATGACCCGCTGCCTCTCTGCTATGAGACTGCACTTCTTGCACTGGCAGTCCCGCCACATACAGAAACGCTTGTGGCCCTTGAGTGGGGACGCATAGCCGTGGTTTCTGCAGCATGCGCACTTGGGAAGACGCGGAGATTTCTTCCCGGGAGCCAGGGTACCAAGTGATTCTGATACAGCGGTCTTGTTGAATATCCCCTCGGGGTTACGATTGGGCATCTTCCTCTCGTCTAGATCTAATATTATAGTATGGAACGTGTAGTGTGCAGTTTGCTGGACTACTGGCCAATAGGATTTTTTCTACCTTAATTCCGATTGGCTGATAGAATTCTATCAGCCAATCGGAATTGAAGGGACACCATCTTGGATTACGTCACTTAAAGGAACCATCATTTAGCAAGAATACTTCGTTGGAAGAGGATTTTTCGCACCGGATGTCTTGAAGATGGACCCGCTCCGTGCAGGATGGATGAAGATAGAAGATGCCGTCTGGATGAAGACTTCTGCCCGTCTGGAGGACCACTTCGCCCGGCTTGGATGAAGACATTTCCCGGCTTCGTTGAGGACTTTGGCCCGGTTGGATGAAGACTTCTCCCGGAAAGGTGATCTTCAAGGGGTTAGTGTTAGGTTTTTTAAGGGGGTATTGGGTGGGTTTTAGAGTAGGGTTAGTTGTGTGGGTGGTGGGTTTTAATGTTGGGGGGGGATTTGTAATTTTTTTTACAGGTAAAAGAGCTGATTACTTTGGGGCAATGCCCCGCAAAGGCCCTTTTAAGGGCTATTTGTAATTTAGTGTAGGGTAGAGCTTTTTTTATTTTGGGGGGGCTTTTTTATTTTGTTAGGGGGATTAGATTAGGTGTAATTAGTTTAAAAATCTTGTAATTTGTTTATTATTTTCTGTAATTTAGTGGGGGGGTTTGTACTTTAGCTAATTTTATTTAATTGTATTTAATTGTATTTAATTTAGGGAATTAATGTAATTATAGTGTAGTGTTAGGTGTAATTGTAACTTAGATTAGGTTTTATTTTACAGGTAACTTTGTATTTATTTTAACTAGGTAGTTATTAAATAGTTAATAACTATTTAGTAACTATTCTACCTAGTTAAGTTAAAATAAATACAAACTTGCCTGTAAAATAAAAATAAACCCTAAGCTAGCTACAATGTAACTATTGGTTATATTGTAGCTAGCTTAGGGTTTATTTTATAGGTAAGTATTTAGTTTTAAATAGGAATAATTTAGTTAATGATAGTTATTTTTATTTAGATTTATTTAAATAATATATTTAAGTTAGGGGGGTTAGGGTTAGGGTTAGACTTAGATTTAGGGGTTAATAACTTTAATATAGTGGCGGCGACGTTGGGGGCGGCAGATTAGGGGTTAATAAATGTAGGTAGGTGTCCGCAATGTTAGGGACGGCAGATTAGGGGTTAATAATATTTAACTAGTGCTTGCGATGCGGGAGTGCGGCAGTTTAGGGGTTAATATATTTATTATAGTGGCGGCGATGTCCGGTTCGGCAGATTATGGGTTAAAAAATTTAGTGTTTGCGATGTGGGGGGGGGCTCGATTTAGGGGTTAATAGGTAGTTTATGGGTGTTAGTGTACTTTTTAGCACTTTAGTTAAGAGTTTTATGCTACGGCGTTGTAGTGTAAAACTCTTAACTACTGACTTTAAAATGCGGTACCAGTCTTGACAGGAGAGGGTCTACCGCTCACTTTTTTTCAGACTCATAATACCGGCGCTATGCAAGTCCCATTGAAAAAAGAGGATACGCAATTTACGTAAGTGGATTTGCGGTATTTCCAAGTCTGGCCAAAAAAGTGAGCGGTACACCTATACCTACAAGACTCGTAATACCAGCGGGCGTTAAAAAGCAGCGTTAGGACCGGCCAACGCTGCTTTTTAAGCCTAACGAACAACTCGTAAACTAGCCGTAATGTTGTATATATTTTTAATTACTGAATAACTCTTTGACAAAGCTGAGATATTTTTTAACACCCATTACAAGTGTATTTCTTGAATTCTCTAATTGTTTTAGTATATAGTGTATACATTGAATTTTTATGATTGCAGATAAGATTGCTAAATTATATAATTAGATTTTCAGAGACTCGAGCATACTAATTTTTTAACATAATTTTTTAATATAGTATAACCGTTATAGCTGAGGGATAAGCTATATCTTTAATTTAACCATTCCCCCAAGATATATTTAGAGTAAATACTCTAATAAGAACATCTCTAATAATGGCCTCCTATTGGTAAAACTACATTTCCCATAGACCTAAGCGGCAAAAGTGACGAATCGGAACCGAAAGTGGCAAAAAACGGAAGTGACATCATTACTGGAAGTGGCATAACCGGAAGTGACATAGCACACCGGTAGTAGTATCGCAAGGTCTCTATAGTCACTCACTTGTGAGCCTCATACCACCATTTACATTAAGGGCAAATCTGAAGTAAAGCCAACATGTAAGGACATTTTTTGGAGGGATAAGGTTTTCTCAGTGATTGGCTGATCATGGCTATTTAAGTCTCAATAACACTAGCAGTTGAAATCTTGAAAAAGGCCCACACCAGGGCCGAAACGCGTCGATAGAAGTCACTGCTCGAGTCTTATTGGTTCATTTTTGCATTTCCATTTTTATTATATTTTTTCTATTTTTACCTTTATTTTTCTACACATTATTTAACCTTCAGTTTGGATTTCCTGGACACTATTCACTTGGAACTATTACACCTATTGGACACTATTATAGAAGATAATTACTAATTTTATTTTCACTTTTTATACTGGCCATTTCTCATCAGAGACATTGAGATCATTGTTATTTCACATGGTTTATAATTTTGTCCTACATAGGGTACCCTATTTTTATTCTAATAAATGTTGATTTTTATACGCAATTGTATTTTAGAATTTCAATAGAGTGATAAGTTGAATAGAGTGATACTTTAGCCTTTTTTGGCACTCCCTCTTTCTGTACTAATATAACTAACTTTTGAGTTTATTATGGATCTCATTTTGGGAGCTTGTATCGTTTTGTGTAGGCGCTGTGTGTATATAAACCTTCTGCTATTGGCTAAGATCACCTCACAGCAAAATAGTGTTCTATTATACCCAGGGATAGCACCTTATGATATTATTATTATTATTATTAACGGTTATTTGTAAAGCGCCAACAGATTCCGCAGCGCTATAAACACAGGCAGAATACAACAAAACAATTATAGGGATCAAATGGGTAGAGGGCCCTGCCAAGAGTCGCACTGTTGTAGTCAGCTCTTAAGAAGGTGATCTACAAACAGCTGGACTCTTAAGCATACATGCTAAGGGGGTTCAAGGGATAGCAATGAAGGAGAGGAACTGGTATAAAGAAAGGTTAGCGTAGGTTGTATGCATCCCTGAACAGTAGACTCTTTAGGGAGCACTTAAAGCTTTTCAAAACTAGGGGAGAGTCTTGTGGAGCGAAGCAGAGAGTTTCACAAGATGGGAACCAGTCTGGAGAAGTCCTGTAAACAGGAGTGTGATGAGATAACAAGAGAGGATGAGAGTAGGAGGTCATGAGCAGAGCGAAGAGGACGGGAGGGAGAGTATCTGGATAATATGATAATCTCAATGTAAATACAAAAGTAACTTTCATGTATTAAATGCTCGGGATAAATAGTTCCCTCCAGTATATATGTATTGTTTAAATACAATACATATATATATATATATATATATATATATAATATCCCCACACTTAAAAGAGAAACATCAAAAGAAAAAGTAATATAGTAAGCAAAAAAACAAAAACAATGTTATTACATATATAGCCAACATACATACTATGAGATGCTTATTTTAAAAACATACAGACCGGGCGTCCCCAGTCTTATTAAAATACAAAGACATCAGTCCTTAATTAGCGGGATTTTCCTAAGATAGATAGACGGCTTATCACTGTAGAACCAGTCAGCGCTCTGTATAATTATACGAATAACAGTTCTGCTTCAATCTGTTAATATTCATTAATTTTTTATTGGTTTTCAACCCATAACATAGAAAAGTAGCAATGATTAGTAAGCAAGTTCTGTATAAATATAAAGTGCAAAAGTTTTTAACTTAGCAGACACTTGATCAAATTGCACTGTTTATGCATAAAGAAGCCAAGGTTAGTATGTGAGTAGATGCAAAGCAAAATTGTATGCATGCAATATGCTGTAAGTGCTGATTTGGGTTATCACATTAGGAACCGGCACTCCAGAACACGGGTCTGCCGGGTATAGGGTGTAACATTCTGTTCGTGGTACAAACATAGAAAGGCAGCTCAGCGATTGCCATCAACTGTATTGTGGTAATATGTAAAATAATATGGCACTCCAAGACTATGTCCACCAGAAAAGAAAGTTCTCTCAACCACATTCACAGGACAAGCCTTGGATCAAATTCGGCACGTGTATAAGTGTATACAGAACGATCTAACCCAAAGTTCTGATTATGGATAGAGGTACAGGATAACTCCAATCCGATGACACCATCAACTCTCAGAACCTCATAATCAAATCAGCAGAACAATAAGCACGATACCCGGGTCACAAGTTACTGAGTATAACTGACTGGCGTCTGACGTCATATTCAGGCGACAAGCGTTTTAGGGCTCCACCCTTTCACATGGCTTGTTTCAAAAGAATTGCCATACTCCTATTTAAGCTAAATAGAGAACTTCTCTAGCACCATCTAATGTTTCTTTCAAATAATTACTTGCAATAGTCAAGATTAATCACAATACAGTAAATTCTTAACTTTGACATATATCTGTTGTATACAAAATTACATGAATTAAACATTTTAACCTTTAATCAATATATACAAAAACAATTGAGAAGCTTATTGTAATAAAGAGGTGAAATATTACAATGCATGCCTATAAAAAGGTCCCCAAGTAATTTCCCTAACGTTTATCTACTTGGAACAGAAAGCTATTTTGTCTCTTAGATTAGAAAGTTCAAACTCTTTTTAATTAGTGGTATCTATACAGGATCTTTTATATGGATTCCTCAAGTACTATTTTTGACTGTTAAATTCTTTATAAAATCAAATACAGCAACATATGTATTGGTTTTTTTTGTTTGTTTTTGTTTCTGTGTAATAGCAAAATACAGACCTTTATCAAGTAATCTCAATTTGTTTGCACTTCAATGCTATCTTACTCCAATTAGAAAAACCTCTGTTAACTATCAGTATTTTTTGTTTCACATTTTTTGCAATCCCCTACTTTTCTTCCATTTTTATAATCTGAAGATTTGTTTCTAGATGTAGATGGCTGATTATATAGCGCTTTTTTATTATTTTCCTTAAACTGTTCAAAGGATTTTAAAAGGGAAATCTACTTATTTTATTTTTTTTCAAAAGATGTTTATTGGATGAGATAAAACAATACAAAGCAATGCAATGGAATAAAATTTTTCATAACATTTGAAAATACCAATACAGTCCCTGCACTTAGTAGTGTACTGTCATCCATTTTACATTTGTTTAAATTATTAAAATAACATTAATCTTAACAACTAAAACACAAGGTGGTCGCCCTGACAATAAGTCGTATTTACTCAAGACTGCTCTTATTTTAATTCCCATGATACCCTATCCTAGGACATTTGTGGTCTAACGTAGCTTCCCCATTTCTTCCATTCCTCTCCTTCGAATTAACCAGTATGCAATCAGTGGAGATGCATTCGTGTCTCCCAGTAAAATTTTATGTTGTGATATGTTTCCATATCCCTCCTTATGAAATACCCATATTCTTCTAGTTGAATTGTATGTTCCATGAGTGTCTCCCAATCTTGATATGTAGGAATGTAGTGTGATTTCCAATTAGTTGCTATCAGAGATTTTGCTGTGTTTAGTGCTAATTGTGTCAACTTCAACCGTATTTTACACCTACACCTAAGGTAGCAGATTTAAAAGTGCCGTTGTAGGCCGAAGCTGAAAGTCCTCTTCTTGGTTACAAATCTTTTTAATATATTTTTCTATTTCTAGCCATAAAGGTTGCAACTTACTACATGACCACCAGGTATGCATCATAGTGCCCTTATCTCCACAACCCCTCCAACAAGCTTCGGAGGCTGTCGGGTATATTGCTTTAATCCTAGACGGGGTAAGATACCATCTTGTTAGAACTTTGAAATTTAACTCTAATGATTTAGCTGACGTTGAAGATTTTTTAGTGTTCCTAACTATGCTTTTCCACTCCTCTTCTTTTAGCTCTTTACCCAGTTCCCTGTGCCATCTCGTTACATAATTTGGTATTTCTGCCTTTTCCCCGGCTGCTAAAGTTCTTCTTGCTCATGCTAATGTATGACGTAATCGTGTTTCTACTAGGCATAACTGTTCAAAGATAGTGGGTTGTCTAGTCATGAAATCCTTATCTGGTGAGGTAAACAAGAAATGTTGTAATTGATAGTGTTTTAACCATTTCGTAAAAGCACCTCCAAGTACTTCTTCTAGTTCTGTTCTTTGTCTAAGTTTGCCCTTAGTTAATAATTTAAATATAGGGACCGTATATCCTATCTCCCAATCTTGTAATTTATCAAGTTGGTGTTCCAGTCCCCCATGTAGTTCTGCATTAGGTGATACTGGTGACATAGGAGATCTTAAAGAGGAGATTCTGTGATCATGTGTTATCAGGTTGTCCCAAATCTCAAAGGTATGTTGTTACATCTGGTATGATTTAACCCAGAGTGGGCGACTTCTTTTATCCACCCAACATAACACTCCTGGTGAAGGAGCTTTTAAGATATATGAGTCTAGTGCTACCCATGCTTTAATACTCCTGTTATGATGCCAATCTAAGACTTTTTGCAAACATATTGCTTTATAGTAAAGCTCAATATATGGGAGTCCTAACCCTCCTTGTTGCGTGGAGCGATACATTGTGCTTTTTATAATTCTAGGTTTAATTTTCCCCCAGACAAATGTATTTAACAACTTTTGCAGTGAGTTGTGGAAGAAGCTAGGTAAAGAGATTGGCACCGTCTGGAGAACATAAAAGATTCTGGACAAGACATTCATTTTTATCGATTGTATACGGCCCCACCAGGAGATCAATTTATCACTCCACCCTAGTAAATCCCTACTCAACTCTTTATATAATTTTTGGTAGTTCAATTCAAATAACATTTTGGGTTTAGGCGATAAATATATTCCCAAATACTTAATGGCTTTTTTTGTGAGTTAAATGGGCATTCTTTCAGTAATTCTCAGTATTCTAAATTTGGAACTGAGATATTTAAAATCTCTGATTTCTGGTCATTTACCAGAAAGTTGGAAACAGATCCAAACTCTTTGAATTCCTTTAATACCTCCGGTATTGACCTA
Source organism: Bombina bombina (assembly GCF_027579735.1). NCBI lineage: Eukaryota > Metazoa > Chordata > Amphibia > Anura > Bombinatoridae > Bombina > Bombina bombina. The sequence goes on along the minus strand of NC_069502.1, from coordinate 952,841,928 downwards.
GTAGGATTAGTTAATGTAAGTAACACATCATCGGCATAAAGTGATAATTTATAGTCATCTTGGCCCATTCTAATCCCCGATATTAGCTTGTTTTGTCTAATTTTTTGTGCTAATATCTCCATACTCAACACAAACAAAAGAGGAGACAGAGGGCACCCCTGTCGGGTGCCATTCTGTATAATAAACGGGTCAGATAGAATGTTATTTGCTTTGACTTTGGCTGAGGGGTTTTGGTATAAACTAAAGATTCTTTTTATAGTAATTCCGCCAAAGCCCATTTTTTGTAGAGTAGCCTGTAGGAACCGCCAATTCAGGCAGTCAAACGCTTTTTCAGCATCGGCTGAAACAACTACCATCCCTATTTTGTTTACCTTAGCATAATCAATTAACTGTAGTGTTCTGATGGTGTTGTCTCTTGCCTCCCTGCCTGGGACAAAACCAGCCTGATCTAAATGGACAATTTGGGGTAATAATTTACTAATGCGATCTGCTAAAATTTTTGCATATAATTTCATGTCTGTATTAAGCAGTGAAATAGGTCTGTAATTACTAGGGTTATTAACAGATTTGTTTGGTTTAGGGATTACAGAAATATATGCTTCTAGACATTCGGCGGGGAAGTGTCCTGTCTTATCAATGTGCTTGAATGCTATCAGTAATTGTGGGGATAATGTGTTTTTATATATCTTGTAATAATCATTCGAAAACCCATCAGGGCCCGGACTTTTATTATTTGGTAGGGCCTCAATTGCATCTAAGATTTCCTTCAAGGTCAGTGGGGAATCTATGCTCTCTGCTTCCTGTGGTGAAATGCTTGGAATTTCCACTGAATTTAAGTATTGGATTAGAGTGTCTGTCCATTGCGGGCCATCTTGTGTGATGATATGATACAATTTTGCATAGTATTCTTTAAAAGTATTCGCAATTTCGTTAGGTTCTGTAACTGCTACCCCCTCCTCATTATCAATATTGCATATGTGAGATTGCAAAACCTTTTTATTTAATGCTCTTGCAAGCATTGTACCTGCTTTATTACTATTATAAAAGTACATTTTTTTAAAGTAAAACTCCTTTCTAATTGCATCCCTCTGTAAAAGCTTTTTAAAATCTTCTCTAGCTTTATTTCCAGCTCGTTCCAGATCATCTCTCTGTGGGTTAAGTCTGTGCTGTTGTTCTTTTGTCTTCAAAGCAGATAGTAATGCTTTGTATTGTAAATTATATTTTTTGTGCTGTAGTGATTTTTGTTTAATTAATTCTCCTCTAATAGTTGCTTTATGAGCTAGCCAGTTATTAATGCCACTTGTGTTTGATGAAATGTTATGTTGAAAGAACTCCTTTATATTCGTGTCTATTTGGGTTTTAATCATCGGGTCATGTAATATGGTGGAATCCAGACGCCACAAAAACGGGTGCTGTGGCATCGAAGGCCAAGTGAGTTCCAATGTGATGGAAGCATGATCTGACCAAGATATTGGTAGAATTTCTGTGTCAGTAACTAAAGCTATGTTATTATGGTCTGTAAACCATTAGGGGCATATGTATCAAGCTCCGTATGGAGCTTGATGCCCCATGTTTCTGGCGAGCCTGCAGGCTCACCAGAAACAGCAGTTATGAAGCAGCGGTCACAAAGACAAACATCGGCACAATACAACCCGATCTAGTACGATCGGGTTGATTGACACCCCCCTGCTGGCAGGTCCATTGGCCGCGAGTCTACAGGGGGCGGCGTTGCACCAGCAGCTCTTGTGAGCTGCTGGTGCAATTCTGAATATGGTGAGCATATTGCTCGCCATATTCAGCGAAGTCTGGCGGACCTGATCCGCACTGTCGGATCAGGTTCCGCACTGTCGGATCAGGTCCGCCAGACTTTGATAACTAGAGGCCATAGTCTATCCTGGAGTATGAACGTGCCGGGTTTGAGTAGAAAGTATAGCTACTTTTTCTTGGCTGGTGTAATCTCCATACATCTATCAACAGTAATGTATTTAGTTTCTGGGTGATTCCTATTCTATTTCTATTAGTGACTTGACTTCTTCCTGAGGAGCTATCTAAGGTAGGATTTAAAGTCATGTTCAAATCTCCTCCTATTATAACCATTCCTTTCTGGACTTCACCTAATTTATTGAGTGCTTTGTTTTAGAAGGTGTGTTGACCTATATTGGGTGCATATACATTCATTAATGTTATGGATCTATTGTATAAAGTGCCCATTAATATCAGAAATCTGCCTTCTCCATCCGAATACTGATCCAAAACTTGAAATGGAATCTCTTTGCTAATCAGAATACCCACCCCATTTTTTTTTATTCAAGTTAAAATATTGTTGGGTATACATTTTAGAGTACAGTTTTGGTTCTTTATTTTTGGGGAAATGCGTTTCTTGCAGAAACACAACTGCACCTTTCAGCTTTTTAAACTATGATATAGCGATCAATCTTTTATTTGGGGAATTTAATCCCTTACAATTCTATGATATTAATTTTAGTGTAGTATTCATTGTTATATATTCACAGTGTGTGTCTGTCCATTCTTACCTTTTGCTTTGTTGAGTGCATTCATCTCCTTGCATACCTGGACTCTATTACCTTGTGAGAAATGAGCAGTATGTTGTCCTATCAAAACAAATTTGACCATCTTAACAGAATAACCAATAAAAAACATTTAAGCTGGTAACTTATTAATATAATAAATAATTTAACTAACAACATTTGTTTCATTCTCCAACCAAAGATTGAGAATGATAACTAAGGGGTATCGAAAGACCTAAATAGGTCTAGGCACAGTTAGGGGTACATAGCAATTTAAGATAAGGTGACTTAGAATGTTTTTTTTTTTTTTTTCAAATATAATCCAAGCAGAAGAAGAATAGAAGGGGAGTAAACTACCACTGCAATGGTGCAAATTAAGTATGTGCAAGAGGGATCCTAAGTCTATACATACTATAGAAGAGGTAAGGCTCCTTCTCCACACCCTTTCCTTCTTACAAATTGCCAGTCACAGTGATTAACAAAAACAAGCCAAAGGAAAGAGGTACTATATAAGTGATGTCACTCTCTCTAAGGGGTGTAAATCCTCCAAGCCACTTAGGGCTAGATTTATCAAGCCCCTACGGCAGCAAGTTCTCACAAGAACTTGCTTGCCGTGATTTATCAAGCAGCGGTCACCAGACCGCTGCTTCCCTACACTCTTCGCCACCTCTAAGGTGGTGAAATTCAATCTCCTCTGTCGAGTCCGACCGAGGAGATTGACAGCGCCTGCCTGCGCGTGATTGGCTGTGCGCGGGCAGGGGGCGGGATTGCACCCATATTACCTATGGGTAATTTTGCCCTGCCACAGGCGAGCTGAGGCGTACAGGGGCACGTATACGTGCCCCTTTACGCCTCAGCTATGATAAATCTAGCCCTTAGTATCAACTCCCCTCCTTTCTCAACATTTTAGTGAGATTTAAAAGAAATACAAACCGAGATAGATGGATCCCTGGACTATTAACTTAATTTCACATAATGTAAGGGGGCTGAACACAGACATTAAACGCAGAATGGCACTCACGCAATATAAATCTCTTAAAGCAAATGTGATCTTTCTCCAGGAAACACATTTTCTACATTCCCAAATACCCAAATACTGGACTAAAGATTTCCGCCACCATTACCACTCAACCTCTGACTCTAAAAAACGTGGGGTATCCATATTGATACACTCCTCCCTTCCCTTTACACATCAGGAAACAGTCAAAGACAAGGAGGGCAGATACCTCATTGTGAAAGGACAGATCCAAAATTCCGATATAATATTTTGCAACATATACGCACCAAACGACAAACAAGATGCCTTTTTTAGACAAATTACACACCTCTTGACAGAATGGTCTCAGACTAGGACAATCTTTGCTGGAGATTTTAATGTAGATCTCACATTGCAACCCCACAAACACAACCCCCCACATACCACTAAGCAACACAAACAATGTAGGATGATCAAAGTAATACAAGACTACCTCGCTACCAACACACTAATAGACTCCTGGAAAACATTATATGGTCATACAAACGATTCTACTTTTTTCTCAGCGGCGCACAAAACATACAGAAAACTAGATTATATAGTTGTCAGTCAGTTTCTACGCCCCATCCTAATAAACTCAAATATCCGTTCCTGTGTGTGGTCAGACCACTCCATAGTACAGCTTACCTTGGGTGACATGCAAGTTCCGGGGAGGACCAGATCATGGACATATGACCCCTTCTGTCTAAGAGACCCTATGGTCCGAGAGACGGTAGAACGTAACATGCTAGAATACTGGGGCATAAACACGGAGACGACGGTTAACCCTATCATGACTTGGGCAGCTCACAAAACCTACCTAAGGGGCCTATTGATAAAAGAAAAATCTATCCTTCTTAAAAAGCGGAATGTACAGAAGTTAGCTCTACAGAAAGAAATAGATACATTAGAAAGGCACCACAAACTGACACAATCTAGAGCTACACTGACACAGCTTCAGGGTAAAAGAACAGAGTTAGCAACTATTCTAAATGATCAGGCAGTCAAAGCAGCCTTCCGGCTCAAGACAAACTACTATATATACGCAAACAAGCCAGATAGGTACTTAGCGCACAGAATTCGCGAACGGGCAAAAATAGCCTCCATAACACAGATTCAAAAACAAGATGGCACCACAACCTCCCACCCACAGGAGATTGTGGACAGCTTTGCTCAATACTATGGCACCTTATATGAGGGAACCCATGTCGCCCACTCCCCCACCACGGAATCCATACTAACAAAAATACTAGATGACGCCCATTTACCCTCTATCACAGAAACAGACAGAGAGAGTTTAAACCAGGTGATAACTGCCAACGAGGTATTGGGGGCCATTAAAGATTTGAAACCGGGCAAAGCCCCGGGTCCAGACGGACTACCGGGTGAATACTATAAATTATTTAAAAATTCCCTGACATCGCATCTAGTTAAATTTTCGAATTATATTATGCAGGGGTATGAGATCCCACGCGATTTACTAGGAGCCAGGATAGTGGTGATACCCAAACCAGGCAGAGATCCACAAAGATGTCCCAACTACAGACCCATCTCCCTTATAAACCAGGACCTAAAGATCTTTACCAAAATTCTGGCCAATAGATTAAAACACATATTACCGACCATAGTACACCCGGACCAGGTGGGATTTATAACGGGTAGGGAAGCACCTGACAACGTAAGACGGATCATAGCAACAATAGCCCAACTCGACCGGACTAAAACGCCTTCTCTGGTCCTCTCATTGGACGCGGAGAAGGCGTTTGATAGAATTGACTGGACATACATGTTCACGGTCCTGGATAAAATGGGATTTACTGGTCCATTTGTAGACGCACTGCGAGGGATATACTCTAAACCTACGGCTACAGTTAGGGCCATGGGACATCACTCCACACCTATATACATTAAAAATGGAACGAGACAGGGTTGCCCGCTCTCCCCACTGCTGTTTGTCCTTTGTATGGAACCATTAGCGGCCAATATTAGACACTCAACTGAGGTGACTGGACTTAAAATCAAACACACAGGCGGAGCGTAGCCGTGCAGGAACATGGCTGCACATTGAACTAGCTCCGAAGTGTATCCCTGTCAACCCGCTCTAACCTGGCGATATCCTGGGCACAATTATGTTTAACCTACATGAGAGCTCCTAGAGACTAACCCCAACGCACAACAACCTGTTTTACCGGACATTGCTGGCAGCCCTGTGCAAGTTACAACGAAACCAGCTCAAACCGCACACCTAACCATCCTCTGGTCCCCCTCCGAAGTGGAGCAGCGCCCCCGGCTCTGGGACAACACCGCTATTCGAACAACTGGGCAACCGGAAAAGTGAATTCAGAGGCCGTTAGCCCAGGGCGCAAAGACTCTGCGATCCGCCATTGAAATTCCCACGTGGTACGCAGATTCTCTAAACGCTGCCATTACAGCCACCCGGAACCCCGCGGCCTCTGCAAACACCTAGCAAAGTAAGTTGGCCCCAGACAGTGACTTTTATTTAACCACCTGCATAGACGGCGACCCGCTCTTAGCTGACTAAGAGCACCGGACTGCCAGAGAACATACCCAATCTAAACCGCAAGCTGCACGGCCTTTCCGATAGCAGGGAAAACCCCATACTTCCTGAAACAGGGCCTACCTGAAAGGGAATTTGCGCCCCTGGCCTTATTGGAAACCTGCCCTCCCTCACTGCTCTATACTGCTCCACTGGACTACTAACTAAGCATAAGAGTAATTAAATGGGCACCTTGATGCAGGGTCTGTGAAAGTGTTGCACTAACTCAAACCACATACCAGATAGCCTGGAAACTTTCTAATGGCAACAAGACAAAAGCCCAGAGCTGACAAGAAAGCTCCCACAACACCTTCTACCAACATGAACTCTTACTTTAAAAAACAGGTCTGTGAACCAGAACCTGAACCCAATGAATCTACATTCTCAGCCTCTCAAATACCGCCTGATCAGATGGATACCCCCCACGCGGCCCAACTCACACAAATTCAAACCACTATAGCCCAACTACCCTCAAAATCAGACCTAGCCGACTTAAAGACATTTATCAAAACTGAAATGACCTCGCTGAGGAAAAACATCAATGAGCTAGGGTCGAGAATAGAAAGTCTGGAGGAAGAACAGGACACTCTGAACAACATAGTGTCTGACGCTAACCACCAAATCACGAGACACGAAGCTATTGTGCAGTCGCTCCAACTAAAAATTGAAGACCTCGACAATAGAGGCCGAAGAAGCAACCTCCGGATCAGGGGAGTACCAGAGGAGGCGACTCAAGAGTCAATAATATCCTACTTAATACAATTGTTTGAATATATCGTCCCATCACTCAAACTCACTGAAACTTCCATAGAGCGTGCACATAGGGCATTACGCCCTGTTCCGAAACCTCCAAACCCACCAAGAGACATTATTCTCAAATTTGCAAGCTTTCTGGACAAGGAGGCTATCTGGAAACAGGTTAGGCTGCAACGAGAAATCAGATTCCAAACTTACAGCATACAGATATTTCAGGACATTTGCCCTGCCACTATTGAAAGGCGCAGAGAGATCCGTTATATCACTCAGGTTCTACAAGAACGGGGGGTGAAATACCGCTGGGGCTTTCCCTTCAGCCTCATTGTTCAAAAGGAAGGAAAAACCCACATCTACAAAGACCCAGACGACCTCGAACTCTTCTCAAGGGACCTTAACATCTCTTTCCCCCCCCCCCATCTCAAGACCAACGGAATCCACCACGCAGCAATCAGACAGTGCACCCAAATCCCAAAGATCGCAATGGTCATCAGTCAGCAAAAGGAAAAAACTTAACACCCTAGATGACTAAGCGGGTTCCTTTCAACCCTGGAAAAGTAATACTATACCGGATGATAATTATGACATAGAGAACACTCATATTTCTTAATCTCTGGAAGCCACGAACAATCCAGACCTAGACACAAAACCTGGTTCCTATTGCATGAAGCCCCAATAAACATCTTGTTATGAAAGGACACATATCACCTCTACCAGAACCTGATAAGTACTATATAATGATCTTGACAGATGTAATGTTATATTATTTTAATCGTGATTTGGTATATCATTATAAGAATAGTAGGAAATGATGTTGATGTGTCTTCCTTTTTCTCCCTACTCATTGAAAAGGTACTCACTTTGCTTGTATATTTCCCTTAACTTGCTAACCTTAGTGTCAGCTATAGAGTGGCTAACTAAGAAAAAAGAGAGCTAGATAATTAAAAGCATAATAATCAGAAATTGATAACTGAAGGCCAAGGCTGCTATTTAGAATGTTCCCCTTGAAACTACGCAGCAGAAGGACTTAACATATCATTGCTAGAATGCATTATTTCACCCTACTACAATGGGACTTATACCTCCATTTATCTGAACTGGACTCCAAGTCTGTCCGTCACAACCCTAGTTATGGTTTATTTGCTAAAATATTTAAATTTTGATATTGTTATTAGTTAGACCTTTATTACAGGTCTCATTCCGATCTAGTTATTTATGGTCACACAGGGTTTGCGACAGCGACATTATTAACAGGAAGTTCTGCCCCCTAAACTGCAAACCCCTAGGGGCTTTATACAAACTCACTCGCAAATAGTTTAATCCCCCCAGAGGTTAACATCCAAGAGCGGGATTACACCAGGGATACACTACCCTCATTGCCAACATGAAGCTAATGTTGGCACTATGTTATTTTCTTGTTTTTGTTTTTTTTCTTACCAATGTTGTTGTTGTATTTACTAGAAACCTGCATTTACACGTAATCAAACCTGATTGCGTACCCTTGCTCCCGGTCCGCCCAGTGCCCCAGTGCTCTGCCTTTACTACACTACCTATCTATATACCGCCAAACCTACGACTCATACCCAACACCCATCACCTAGATAATGGCTAAATTAAATTCTCACTCCCAAACCGGAAATCACATAAGCATCTATTCCGCCAACGCGAAAGGTCTGAACATACCTTGCAAAAGAACGCTAGCATCCAGAGATCTTCATAGACATAAAGCGGACTTGGTATTCCTGCAGGAGACCCACTTCCGCAAAGGTCGTGAACCAAACACATTTGCCCGCACATATGGCACTTGCTATTGGGCCTCTCACCCCCATAGCAAAAAACACGGGGTGGGAATCCTAATTAGGAAAAACATCCCTTTTACACCCATACAGACCATTAGAGACAAAGAAGGGAGATATCTTATTCTCATAGGGCTTCTCTATGGTAGACCGCTGACACTAGCTTCAATATATGCCCCCAACTCAGCACAACACTCTTTTATAAAAAAAATAACTAACTTAATTTTAGAACACCAAAAGGGGACACTCATCATGGGAGGAGACCTCAATGTCGCTCTTGACCCCAATATGGACTGTTCAGCCCAACATTCCTCAATACCAAACTCTAGAACATCAAAAATTAAATCATATCTCAAAAACATAGTAGTGCAAGACGTTTGGAGAACACTTCACCCCCAACAAAGAGATTATACCTTCTATTCATATCCCCATGAGGTCTATACCCGCATAGACTACATATTTACGGATGTAGGAGGGCTTTCCCTATTCAATTCCGCAAAAATTTCCCCAATCACATGGTCAGACCATGCCTCTGTACTCTGCACTATGACCTGGCCCTCAAAACCCCTAAAAGATTACATTTGGCGATTAGACGAATCCTTGCTGACTGACCCCCTAGTAGCTCCCAGAATCACAAAAGCAATCTTAGAATACTTTGAACACAACTCTATGCCTGAGACCACTCAACACACGCTATGGGAAGCCCACAAGGCTGTTATTAGGGGAGAATTGATAGCTATAAAAGCACAAATGAACAAATCTAAAAGGGAACTAACCAACACACTATTAACAAACATACAGCACTTAGAATCCTTACACAAGACTACCCCAACAAATAAAGATCTACTTAACAAACTCACCCTAGAAAGACAAACACTAGCCACCCACCTCAACAAAACGCACAAAAGACAGACCCTATACACCCATCAAAAGCACTACGAGGGAAGGAACAAATCAGGCAGATCATTGGCCAGATACCTTAAGCAAAAAGCACATCAAAAATATATCATGCAGATCAGAAACGACAATGGCCTCCTGCAGAAATCAACTCACCAAATTTCCCACGCCTTCAGAACATATTTCCAAAAACTATACAACATCCAACACACAAATACCAACACCCCTAGCCCTACCGAACGTAGGCATCAACTAATAGGGGAATATCTTGGGAAACTCCAACTCCCACACATTACAGAATTGCAAAAAGAGCAACTGGAAGAACCCATATCACTAAGTGAATTGAAGTTAGCCCTTAAAAACTTGCCCACCGAAAAAGCCCCGGGTCCAGATGGCTACAGCCACAAATACTACACCACTTTCCAGGATATCCTAAACCCCTATATGTTAGACTATTTCCAATCCATAGATGAACACAAGGCGTTTCCCCCTGGAGCATTAGAGGCTCATATAATACTAATACCCAAACCCCACAAATCCCGAGACTCCCCCGGTAATTATCGCCCCATCTCGCTACTAAATACTGATGTTAAACTCTATGCTAGGATACTAGCACATAGACTGAACAGAGTCCTCCCAGACCTGGTCCATTTTGACCAGGTCGGGTTTATCCCAGGGAGAGAAGCGAAAGACAACACGGTCAGGGCCCTCAATTTAATCCACTACGCCAAACTCAAAAATATTCCCTCTGTACTCCTCTCCACAGATGCGGAAAAGGCCTTTGACCGTGTTGCCTGGGACTTCATGAAAGCCACCTTAATCCACATGGGGTTGGGGTCAAAGATCCTTAATAGGGTCTTCTCGCTCTACGCCCACCCGACAGCGAGAATCCTAGTCAATGGCACCCTATCCCCTTCCTTTCCCATAACCAACGGAACACGTCAGGGATGTCCCTTGTCCCCACTCTTATTTGCATGCATCATTGAGACCTTAGCGACCAGCATTAGACAGAACCCCCAGATAACTGGAATCACCATAGAAAACCAACATTATGTGGTATCACTATTCGCGGACGACCTGCTTTTTTCCCTCACTAAACCTGAAATCTCAATCCCACACCTCCTAGACGAATTCCGCACTTTCCAACTTCTATCAAACTTTGTAATAAATATGTCCAAATCAGAAATATTAAATATTAAAATCAAACACACAGACTATAAGATCTCCCTGTTTGCGGACGATGTCCTCTTAACTCTCACCAAACCCTTGAAATCCCTCACAGGGTTATACGAAATATTGCAGAGGTTCTCCCAGGTTTCAGGCTATAAGATCAACCTGGACAAAAGCGAAGCATTGGCCATAGCCCTACCGGCTCACACAAAAAAACTAATTGAGTTAAATTTTTCATTTTCTTGGGTTAAAACACATATTAAATACTTAGGTACAAAGATACCGACCCAATACTCAGATTTATATAAGGTAAATTATCTCCCCTTATTTAAAGAGCTAAGGTCAGATATTACTAAATGGAAACTATTGAACTTCTCCTGGTATGGTAGAATATCTGCCATAAAAATGAATCTACTACCGAGGATCCTATATCTATTTAGAACCTTGCCCGTCCCAGTCCCAAAGAATGATCTCAAAACCCTACAATCAGACATTAATTTCTTCATTAATGGTAAGAAACAAGCAAGAATTCCCCACTTAACTTTAACTAAACATAGACAGCTAGGGGGGGTAGGGGTCCCCAACTTGCTTAATTACTACGAAGCAGCTAGATTGGCACAGGATGCTCTTCTGGGCTCCTCATTGGGAAATTTGGTATGGAAGGAAATAGAAGCAGGGATAGCAGATCTAGAATCATCCGGAGATCTGATTTGGGATAGAACATTCCAACAACAAAATAAAACATACTCTCCTGTTACGACCTTATCACTTGACAATTGGAGGACAATGGCGCTTGGCAAGGGGAAGATGCCCAGATTCTCCCCCAAAATGCCAATTAAATACCTTATCCCAGGGGAATATCGCAAACAGCTAGATAAATGGGAAAATAAGGGTCTTTACAGGGTGGGAGACCTTCTAATGAACAATAAACCACTAACCTTCAACCAGATACAAGAGAAATTAACACCACTATCACTCAAATGGTATCTATACTTACAAATACTCTCTGCCCTACATAAGTTCATCCCAAATATATGCAAACAACCCTGCACCATACTAGAAAGACTGTGTAGCGCACAAGCGAGACCTAGACAATCCATCTCTCAATTATACTTGGCCTTACAAGCTCCAGAAGGTAGCACTAAAACACCTATAATGATTAGATGGGAAACAGACACTAAGTCTACACTAGAACTGCCAGAATGGCATGACCTTTTTTATTCTTCATGCAAGGGATTAATCAGCGCGGACCTCCGAGAAAACAGCTTAAAGACCATCTTTCGGTGGTATTTGACGCCTATTAAAACTTCACACTACACAGAAGGCAGAAGTAGAAACTGTTATAGGGGTTGTAATTCGGTTGGTACCTATATACATATGTGGTGGGAGTGCCCGAGAGTGGCTCACATCTGGTCCAAACTTTCATCCCATCTCAGCTTCCTCTTAGAGGAGCGGGTGGAGCTATCTATATATCAGGGACTGCTGAATGCCCCCATACCAAATCTTAACAAACATATCAACACTCTCATTAGAATACTCTGCACGATAACGAGACTAAGTATTGCCAAATATTGGAAGGAAGGAGTACCAACATGGAATGAAATACTAGAGAGATTTAAACTAACATACTCCCTACATGAAGCGGCAGCAATGATATTAGGCACGACTGACACATTCCACAAGATCTGGTTTTACTGGATACTACATTCAACATAAAAACCCCACCAAACATTATATATGCAGATAAGGATTCTGATCACAAGGGAAAAATAAAAGGACCTGTTTACAAGAGATTGCAGTAATGTACGATTGAAAGACCATATCGGACCAAATGTTTTGTTTGTTAATCCATATTGTTATTTTTAGGGTTTACCCTTTTTATTATTATTTTTTTTTTTTTTTTTCTACTCTGTAACAAGAGTATAAGTTATGCATTGGCAGTCCTTGAGGAGTAGTACAACTGATATGATGTATAAATATCGACAACTCAAGATATATGGAAAAAGACCAGTGACAAGGTCTTGAATTGACTAACTATGCCTGTAGATAAGATTCTGTAATTGACTGCATAAGACGTGTATTCTGTTTGAAAATGTTATTTCAATAAAAACTATTTTAACATAAAAGAAATACAAGTTAGGTAGTCAACTGTTTTCAAAACCTTGAGAGGATGCTTGAGAGGATGCTAGTCCACTTGGTACAATGTCTCTTGCTCTCTTTCTTTATACTTTTGTCCAATGCGGTCTTTGTTGCTGTGGTCTAGCGGCTTCAGAAGGTTGATCCTCCGATAGTGATGGTAATGTTGGCTGTGAAATCTCCAGCTGGGTGCAGAAGACTTCAAGATCCTCTAGAGACCTATAGGTATGGATTCTGTTGTTTTTCAGCACTTTAACACTGAACGGAAAGCCCCACCTATAGGTGATGCCTTTGTTCTGAAGATGTTGAGTTAAGAATCGTGCCTCTTTCCTATTTTGTAGAGAGAGTGGACTAAGGTCAGAGTAAAGTTGTATTTGGTTTCCCTGGTAGGTGACTGACTGCTGTTGTCTTGCTGCCTTCATAAGTTTTTCCTTATCCACCAATTTGTGGAATTTTATAATAACGTCCCTTGGAGGATCCGTATCTTTGGGTTGTGGGCATAATGCCCTATGGGCCCTATCCAACGGTATTTCTGTACCATTAGGCACTTTTAGGATAGACCTGAAAAAATCTTGGAGGGAGGAGTGTAGCGCTTCTGTTACAATTCTTTCTGGAAGACCTCTGATCCTTATGTTTTGCCTCCTCCCCCTATTGTCCAAGTCCTCCAGCTTTTCCTGTACAAAAGATATTTGAGATTCCTGAGCCTGCAGTTTTCTATTTATCAGATCCATATCATTGGTCTGTTGTTCTGATTGTTCCTCCAAAAATTCGACTCTATTACCTAATTCATTAACCTCTTTCTTTACTTCTGCTAGCCCATCCTTAATCATGCGGCCAACTTGCTGTATAAATGAAGTGAAATCTCCTTTTGTGGGAAGATCCTTCAGATCTGCTCGTGTGATTGGAGTATCCATATCCGTGTCTTGTTGATTTCCTTCTTCCTCTGGGATCTGAAAAGAGCCTACATCCTCAGTTGTCCCTGTATTAGCTGTTCTAAAAAACATGTTCATCTTATTTGGGTTGTTCTTAACATTTTTATCATTTTTAATTGCCCTTCTAGACGCCATTTTGGAATCGCACAGTATGTAAATAAAACCTCCCTACCTTCCCCACTCGTGTCTAAGCTGTTAATAAACAGGGAATATCTCAATACACCCCTCTCAGTATTGTTAGTCCTTCTGTATGGTAAAAATTAGGATATTTGATTGCTGAAGTTGGGTGAGATGTAGTTATGCTTTATTGAGACATAGATTTGTCCTGAGGCTGCTGATATTAAGACAATGCTGTCTTCCGGATCTTGTATATTTACTTTTTAACATGCAGCTCCAAGCTTTGTGTGTAGACTTTTCAGCGCACTTATGTTTTATAATCACAGACTTTATGTACTATTGCAATCTTTCACTTTGTGTCTCAGTATCTTGTTTGAACCTGTGGTTCTCTGATGTCCCCTCAGAGATTAGTTATGTGTAGCCGTGACACGCTATATTAAACTGTGTCTCCTATGCTCTTTGTGATACCGGAGCCTTTTGAAAAAACCCCACCTCCTTTCAACACATCCGTGTCTCTCAGACTCAGTGTCCGACAATATATATTTGTTACAGCTGGGTATGTAACGAAATATCCCCACTCAGGGTGTTATTTGCACAGGTTGCTCACCGTTCAGTAGCTTGTGCCTTATCAAGGCTTTCTTCCTCAGCTCCGTTTTCTCTTCTCGTATATAAAGCTCCTGTAGCCTTTTTCTTCCCTCCAGGGCTTTTAATGTATGAGCGGTTCAGTCAGGGTTGGGTTTCTCTCTCCTGCTGGACTAACCGTTTCTTAGTTAGTTTGTGCGTGATCCATGCGGCTCCTCATAATGTTTCAGTGCTGTGTCCGCCGCAAACACTCCGTCTTTCTATTTCTAGTGAGGTTTCATCTGGATCGTTTCAACTTGTTATTCCCCTGCTTTAAAGTATTCTAAGCTTCACTATATATTATATTATACCCTAACTGTGCCTGTAATATTGCTGAGCTTCACACTATTGCGGCCATTTCAGTCCATGGTCGGCTCCGCCCCCCGGAAATCTACTTTTTAATGCTAACCTATAAGATAATTTTTTTCTTTCTTGGTTATTACCTAACGGCTAGATTACGAGTCTCGCGTTATGAGTAAAAAAAGCAGCGTTAAGCCTCATAACGCTGCTTTTTTACTCCCGCAGGTATTACGAGTCTTGTAGATTTAGGGGCACCGCACACTTTTTTTACGCAAATTGCGTATAGTCTTTTTTCCATGGGACTTCCATAGCGCCGGTATTACGAGCTTGTCCTGGGAGGCGAAAAAGTGAGCCCGTCAAGATTCGTACCGCATTCTAAAGTCAGTAGTTATGTTTTACACTACAACGCTGTAGCATAAAACTCATAACTAAAGTGTTAAAAAGTACACTAACACCCATAAACTACCCAGTAACCCCTAAACCAAGGCCCTCTCGCATCGCAAACACTAAAATTAAATTATTAACCCCTAATCTGCAGCTCCGGACATCGCCTCCACTATAATAAACATATTAACCCCTTAACCGCCGCACTCCCGCCTCGCAAACATTAGTTAAATATTATTAACCCCTAATCTGCTGTCCCTAACATCGCCACCACCTACCTACATTTATTAACCCCTAATCTGCCGCCCCCAACGTTGTCGCCACTATATTATATTTATTAACCCCTAAATCTAAGTCTAACCCTAACACCCCCTAACTTAAATATAATTTAAATAAATATAAATACAAATTACTATCATTACCTAAATAATTCCTATTTAAAACTAAATACTTACCTATAAATTAAACCATAAGCTAGCTACAATATAACTAATAGTTACATTGTAGCTAGCTTAGGGTTTATTTTTATTTTACAGGCAAGTTTGTATTTATTTTAACTAGGTAGAATAGTTACTAAATAGTTATTAACTATTTAATAACTACCTAGCTAAAATAAATACAACTTGACCTGTAAAATAAAACCTAACCTAAGTTACACTAACACCTAACACTACACTACAATTAAATAAGTTACCTAAATTAAATACAATTAACTAAATTAAATGAAATTAGCTAAATTACAAAAAAACACTAAATTACAGAAAATAAAAAACAAATTACAAGATCTTTAAACTAATTACACCTAATCTAATAGCCCTATAAAAATAAAAAAGCCCCGCCAAAATAAAAAAAAACCCTAGCCTAAACTAAACTACCAATAGCCCTTAAAAGGGTCTTTTGCGGGGCATTGCCCCAAAGAAATCAGCTCTTTTACCTTTAAAAAAAATACAAACAACCCCCCCAACAGTAAAACCCACCACCCACACAACCAACCCCCCAAATAAAAGCCTAACTAAAAAAAACTAAGCTCCCCATTGCCCTGAAAAGGGCATTTGGATGGGCATTGCCCTTAAAAGGGCATTTAGCTCTATTGCGGGTCAAAGTCCTAACCTTAAAATAAAACCCACCCAATACACCCTTAAAAAATCCTAACACTAACCCCTGAAGATTCACTTACCGGGAGAAGTCTTCATCCAAGCGGCAAGATGTCCTCAACGAAGCCGGCAGAAGTGGTCCTCCAGACGGGCAGAAGTCTTCATCCAGACGGCATCTTCTATCTTTTCTATCTTCATTCTTCATCCAGACGGCATCTTCTATCTTTTCTATCTTCATTCTTCATCCAGACGGCATCTTCTATCTTTTCTATCTTCATCTCCCGGTAAGTGAATCTTCGGGGGTTAGTGTTAGGATTTTTTAAGGGTGTATTGGGTGGGTTTTATTTTTAGGTTAGGGCTTTGGGCCGCAATTGAGCTAAATGCCCTTTTAAGGGCAATGCCCATCCAAATGCCCTTTTCAGGGCAATGGGGAGCTTAGGTTTTTCTTTAGGTTTGGGAAGTTGACATTCCACCTGCACTCCCCCACTATGTTGACGGCATCCGTGATCTCCAGCCACAACTTTTTCTTCTCTGAAGGGGTGGCCTTCGGTGCCTGCAGCCTCCTAGCCCTCTCCATATAGGCTGCTATGAGGACCTCCTTCTCCTCTGTGGTATACCTCTCCTCCCTCTGCCTGGGCTTCCCCTGTGATGTGAGCCTCTGTTGTCCGGAGTATATTGCGCCCTGTCTGCGCTCCTGCCCTACACCACTGAGCCCAGCCACTTGTTCATCTTTAACAAAGTGGCTGGGTCCACCCACCCCTTCCTCTCCCCCTTCATCTCTAGTTCCTCTCTCTCTCTCCCTTCCTCTCCCCCTCCCAGTCCCTGTCTCATGCATAACCTGCTCCCTAACCTCCTCCATAAACTGCTCCCTAACCTGCTGATTAACCTGCTGCGTAATAAGCTGTAAGAGCTCCTCGTTGATCTCCTGCCTCGGCTCTCCTCTAGCCCTCCTTCCCGCCATACTCGTCCAAATGTGAAAGTGCCCAAATGAAAGGGGGTCAAAATAATGAACTAAAAGTAAAAAGTGCTCAAACTGTGAATGGTCTTAAAAAAAATAGGATAAGGGGTATTAATTAACAGACAAACGTATAAAAAAAGTATTAAATAAGGGTATGAGTTGGTGTAAATGAAACAAATTCAAACTATGGGATGGGTATGGGATTAAAGGGAATGGGGTATGGAGTGTATGTGTGTGTATGTAGTGCTACTGATATGCGTATGTATGTATTGAATGTGTTTTTTGCGTGTAAATGTGTTTATGTAATGTACCAAAAAACAGCACTCGCACACTCACCCAGACAAACTCTCACTCTCTCTCACTCACTCACTCACTCACTAACTCTCTATCACTAACTAACTCTCACTCTCTCTCACTGACTCTCACTCACTAACTCTCTGTCTCTCACTAGCTAACTCTCACTCTCTCTTTCACTAACTCTCACTCACTAACTCTCTGTCTCTCACTAACTAACTCGCTAACTCTTAGAAACCTCCAATGCCTAGACCTGCACCTATCTCGAAAAAGCAATACAGTCAAAGAAGCCATGTTTGTAGCGTGCTTATATACCCTATGTAAATGGTTAATGATGTACCAGTTTGCAAAGTGAAGGAGGTCCAGGTGTGCTTTAGTGATGATTTGCATGTGTACAATGTGGAGTAGTTGTTTTAATTTGCACATGCTCATATGGAGTTTGTAAATGCACATATGTATTTGTGGAATGTGTACAATGCGATGATGTCATAGTGATAGTTTTGAATCACATTCTCCTAATTTAGTATTCCAAAATCTAAATGTTGATTTCTGTTCGTATCGTATTAGTTAAGTGTTGTAAATGTTTATTTTGTAATAATGTTTTCTAATCGCCAATACAAATGTTTTGTTTGTGTATCAGTGTGCAATTTATTTTTCATGTTGTTTTGTTCCGTGATGCAGATCGCAACGTATTTTCCTAATCCTCGTTTAGTGTAAATGTGTAGTATTAGTTGTAAAGGATTGTGAATGTTGAATACGTATGTGCTATGTTGCGTGAGCGATTGTTGTTTGTACATTTGAGCGGACTGTTTTTCTTGTCCATGATGTTGTATATGTAATATGATAGAGCAGTGTGTATTTCTTGCGATATCTAGTGTTAGAAGACAAATCCGTGTATTCTTCATTTTGCATTGATCTCTATGGGAGAATCCATTACGCGTCCGTGATTCCGCTTTGGAAATAAACGCGGTACTCGTATTACTGCGATGCGTAACGAGGTTCTTTTCAGACTTGTAATCCCGACGTTATGAAAAGTGCGCAATGAAAATAACAAACACGCTCATTGCGAACAGCCATTACGCCATAACTTGTAATCTAGCTGATAGTTTCCTATGAAAAGCAAATTACTGCTCGTCTGGAAAGCAAGGGACAGACTAATTATTTATAACATTTTGCCCGGCGGGTGCTTTACGAGACTGGTGAAACTGAAATGAGCATTTTTCCTCTATGTGATGATTTATAAAATATTTGCCTTTTCTGACTGGTTAAAATAATAGAGTAAGGAATACAGGCTCATTAAGAGAGGGAAGACAGTAATACATATCTAAATGTAGTTTTATTCTAACAAACAGCACATCAATTATAAAGGATGACATTGTGGTTGGAAAGATTTTTATTACTGGGAAGTTTTCTGAACTGTTAGTGACCCTAGAAAAAAAGATAAAAGAGCAAGTGCTGGAGAGAAAATAAATGGCATAACTGAAGAATAAGATCTGAGGATTTCCATAAAAGAGCAGATCAGGTTAAGAATTCTAATAATCTGCAACATTATACAAATATTTTGTTTACTGTCCAGTTTATAGCTAAGGATTGACTGGGATATTGTGTATGTGGTGAAGTTTGTTCATCATCAGTACATAAATACATAACATCTTTATAAAGCACAGTGTACTCATTACCAGTCTATAGCTATAAGGATCATTAATATCATATTAAATTTACATTTTAAAAAATCACTATCATTATGCATTATTATAGGTATCAGTCTATATACAACAAAAGAGCAAGAGGTAACCAGCAGTGATGTCACAGTACCACTATGACATCACACACAAAGATTTCTTTAATACAGCTAGTCAGAGCAGTAATTTTCTGTGGGATTAGAGACGGCGAGTGGAGAGCAGTAAAAATGAGTTTCTTACTGAAGTCATTTATATTTTTTGTTTTGTTGCAAATTGTGACCTGCAGCGATGTGAGCACCCAGCAAGGTAAGAATCTCTCAGTGATTGTTTTGCATTACAAATGATGGTTCCTTTCTATAGAAAGTTAAATACAACTTATTTGGTACTGGAGTAAGGGAGAATACAAATCATGGAGTATTTTGGGACAATAGGAACAGGGTGTGGAGAAATATGGGGGCAGGGGAACCTATAAACACTCAAAATTATTGTTGCATATTTGGTTTAGAAAGAATAATGAGAAGTGATAGAAGGTGGTACTGAAACAATATTAGGGACAAGGGGGCTATAAAGACACAGGAATAGATTAATTAATTATCACTGAGTCTGTGAGGTCTTTAATCAAGTCCAAAACATAAGGTGATAGCCCTGACTGAATTTCTCTCACTTAACTGAAGGAGAAGTATAAAACATGCTATTTTGTCCCTTAAAAATTATGAAGGAAATAAAAATGTTCAAATTAAAATGGAAAATAATACAGCAATATCAGTTGTACATTTAATTCTACTACTTTATGGCTCATAGGTGCTAATACTTCCTTGGGCAACATCTATTTCTTACTGATGTCCATATCTAAATGCTGCCCCATTATACACAGGGACAGAGAATCATTGAGTACAATGTCTGTTTAATGGTTTACTGATCTGCTTCAATTGTAGGCATAATTTACATAAAAGGGGAAATGGCAGTTGTACATTTTTGTATTTATTGTTTCAAATTGTTATTAGAGTTGTCATAGTTTTTAGTGTGTAATACTAGATAATCCAGCGATAATGATGTCACAGTAACACAATGACATCACACACGATTCCCTAATTACAGCCAGTTAGAGCAGTCATTTGTTTGTTGGAGTTTAGACAATGAGTGGAGAGCAGAAAAATGAGTTTCTTATTGAAATTATATATCTTTTTTATTCTGTGTCATATTGTGATGTGCACCAATGTGAGCACCCAGCAAAGTAATGATGCTGTACATATCCTTCCTCACTAATAACTCTTTTTAATAGTAATCTCTATCTATGAGCAGTTATATGCAACTTCTTTGTTACTGGAGGGAAGGGAAAATATACATTCTAGAGCAAGTGGGGAGAATAATACATAAATATATAAACATACATACTTATATATATATACATACATACAAATACACACACACACACATATATATATATCTATATATATATATCCCTTCCCAATTCACTTGCAATACCAGATTGTGCTTTATTTTAAGCATGGGTACACAATATTCATAATGCTGACTGTGCTACCAATAGCACCCCACTTGCTATCTAGGCCACTATGTGTCCAGTAGAAATATCTGCCCTAGAGGCTGGTAGTGATTACTCTCAATATAGCAGATTTACATAAACTGTAGTATAAAACTGGTAAAAATAAATAGTTCATGTTTTGTTGATAATTGCTATGTAGTCTGTTGTAGAAAACAATATCACATAGCAATCTTAAAGCAATGACTTTTTTTTTTATACAAATGTCTTATAGGTAGAAATATTTACTGTGATTTATATTTATATATATTTATAGCTCACTTTATTTGTATTTGTTTTTACAGGGTTACTTTTAAAACTGTCCATCAACTGTAAGTATTTTTTAACTTTTTTTATTAGGCATAAATTTATACAGTAGTTTCTCATATATTATTTCTATATCCTCAGTTTTATGTCATTCAAGTATTTTATTTTATTTTGTTTTAACGTTTCTGAAATATTTTAGTACACTTACACCAGTAAAATAGATAGTCACCAATCGTTCTGTTGTAAAACTGTACATTGTAAATAATATTCTTATTTCTTGATGTTTCTCTACAGTCAAAATTGACAGGGCAGTTATCTTCATAACTGGGATCTCTTTGCTTCTGCTACTTATTGTTGGAGTTTGGATGATTAAAAAGTGCACAAGGTAAGTCACCATGAGTTCCCTCCAATCATAGATCATTCTACAGTATTTAGTTGAGCTCTATTTATTGATATTTTTGTATAAAGCATTTGCGCAGCCTATTAAGGCTCTTAAAATGAATTTACTACATATGCAAACCATACTAAGATCAATTTTAAAATATACCTGTACATTCTGATATAATTTTTACTATAGTCAGTTAAAAAAAAGCATGTCATTAAGAGAAAAAATTCCATATTGGTGATCTCAACTTATTTAAGGCTAGGCTAAGGGGCCTATCTATCAAGCTCTGAACAGAGCTTGATGGCCCGTGTTTCTGGCGAGTCGTCAGACTCGCCAGAAACACAAGTTATGGAGCAGCGGTCACTCTGCTCTGAGCAGGCGGACAGGAATCGACGGAATTCAACCTGATCGAGTACGATCGGGTTGATTGACACCCCCTGCTGGCGGCCCATTGGCCGCGAGTCTGAAGGGGGCGGCATTGCACCAGCAGCTCTTGTGAGCTGCTGGTGCAATGCTGAATACGGAGAGCGTATTGCTCTCCACATTCAGCGATGTCTTGCGGACCTGATCCGCACTGTCGGATCAGGTCGGCAAGACATTTGATAAATAGGCCCCATAGTGTTTATATTTTTTTTATATTAATCTTGATTTTGTATTTTTCAGCAAATGGAGACAGAAAATTCCAGATGAAGAAAATCCTGATCAGAAAAGTAAGACTAATTAAAAGATGGTTATTTTGGGGGGATACTCTGAAAAAATATATATAGAATATAAGGAGCAATAGAATAGACTTTATATGAGGCAACCTTGGAGTTATAGGAAGCAATTTAATAAGTATTAGGGTAATTAATAAGTATTATGGGTAATTATAGAGATATTGTATTGAGTAAGAGTTATACAAAAATGTTATACAGAGTGATTTTATAGAAAAGTAAATTAAAATAAAGTTGTGTAAGTAGAAAGAGATAACAGGAAAAAAAATAGGAACTTGTAGAGAAGGTTGTTGAAAAATTATTAGATACAATATCAAAGGAAATACAAGAATACGTATGTGAATAGGCTAGAAAAATGTAAAATATAAGGGTTAAAATGAAGAACAAAAGACAGACAATAAGGCAGGAAAATATAGTATTTTTCCTAGTGTGCATTTATTGATGGGTAAATTTTTAATTTATCGTTTTTTAATATAGTACAAGATAAAGAGCACACACTGAAAAAGGATTCATGAGAGGAATCGTCAGTGGACAGTGACTCCTGGGATGGGATTCTCCAGAATCTTAAAAAGGAGATGAAACCAGGTAAAAGAAAAAGGGAGACATAGGGATAAGGGGATAGTGAATGGCAATGTAAATATAAAGTATAAGTAATGTAGCTTTGTTAGTTCTTCAAAGCAGAAAATGGGTTATAATGATTTATATTGAGAAATTACAATATATAAAGAAATAAATAGAAAGAGCGAAGTGAATATAGTATAAGTGATAAAAAGATGATTGGTTTTTTTTTTAACTATAATAGAAACTACTCAAATTTCAAATTTGAAAAGCGATGTGGATGGAGGTTTCGCAAAGAAGGCTGAACAGAATGCAGAAGTCATACAAAAGAAAAAAAAGGTAAGATAAAAATGGAAATAAAAAACAAGAGAATACACAAGTTGAAATTATTATTATTATCAGGTATTTGTAGAAATGCAAACGATAGCTAATTATGGAAAAGCATAGAAAGGATTAAATAGGATAGATGAAAAAAACAAAGCTGTATAAGCAAAATAAGGGAACGTGATAATATAAACACACAGGGGGAGACCATGAAAACAAAAGAGGTAAAGAAAGATAAAAAAGAGGGATACTAGATAAGAAAATGGCAAATGAAATGGAATCTACATTAAAAATGAGATAATTGTCTCCATGTATTCCACTTATAGTACAGGCATTGGAATAAGAGGGTTCGTTGAGCTTTAATTATCATTCTTTAATATTTTTTTTATTTTTTTATAGAACTTCTGGAAAAGACTGTTTTCAAAGAAGAGTCGCGTTCCAAAGGATGCAAAGAAAAAGATCAGCAGATGGAATGTTGCTTGTTTATGTGGTGTGAAAACAGTCAAGGAGATGGACGTTTACTCAGAGTCATCAGAGTCATCAGAGTCCTCAGAGTAGAGCTAAAACAACATCTGATCAGGGAAACTACAGCAGGGGAAGGAAAAAGTCATCATCCAGCTTTACAACACCAAAGACCTGCTGATAATATAACCAGAAATAACATCATTAGAATAATATCAAATAAACAGAATTTGATCAAACTAAAAGTGGAATTCTTGGTGTAATATTTTAGAAAATGAACCTCCTGTGTTTTTAATGATGAGTAGTAAAGTATTCCTGTATTTAAACTCTGAAAATGGTGGGTTTTCGAAGTCCTACAGTAATTGGAGGTGCATGCTCTTGACTTCAGAAGCCTAACCCTGCTACATTACTCTGTGATCTGATTGCTGTAGAACATCTACATCTGTCTCTAATGGGTACCAGCAGAGGAGATAAGAGTCTTTTTCGTTTCTTTTTTTTTCTTTTTGTTTTTTTATTGGGGACATACATGAAAGATATAAAATATACAGGCAAAATCATAATAATGAAAGCTTACATCAAGAATATGAAAGGAGCCGGGATTACAGAAGAAAGCAAACATAGGTAATGTCCTAATTTTTATCCCTTTAAACACCAAAAAGAGACCACTCTTGGGTCCGTCAAACAATATAGAAAGGGGGATGTCCTTCCATGTTAAGTTTGCATTACAATTTTAATGCTATGCTATATTGCTTCTTAAATAAATATAAAACATTGTTATTAAGGTGATATAAGAAGAGGCCAGAACTAGACAATAATCTAAGTGTAATAAATCAGTACAGGGCAAGTATAACTTTCTGTGGAAAAAAAAGCCTTGTGAGGGTAAAATGATAAGTTTTGTGGCACCAGGTCTGAATAATGATTAGGTTTTGGCCAGGTTCACAAATATAAAGCTGTATAGTGGCTAGCAGTGCAGTGTCTTACTATGTTGTTGGAGTGAACTAGACTAGGTAGCAGATTAATATATATATATATATACATTCTCAAAAGTATGGTGGGAAGGAAACAGGGAGAATGAATGCTTATATGAAATAAATAAGAAGTCTCACTAAGCTCATGATTGATTGGAAGGGTATATATTTTGGTCCCAAGTGTGGCTGGTGTTAATAAAATGAGATCTCCAAATATTTATGAAAAACATATATTGACTTTGTATATATAGGTATATTATAGTATTCTGCACCCCCTCGTGGCTCCGGCCACAAGCCGCAGAGCAGGGACACAATTGCGTAGTCCTACATTTTAAAATCTTCATTACTAGATAAATCTAGCTTTAAGTTTCACTCTAAACACAGAATGTAAACCAAATTGCATACTGATAATATCTAATTTACCCAAATGTCATGAAATGCAATGTGTGCTAAATAAAGAAACAGCAAACAACATTTCTTAGGAATTCCAGATGACATCTGCATTGTAAACCTAGAGCCTGCGTTATAGGAGATATAAGTAAAGACTTTGAGGCATATTTAAGAAATGTCTTGCGAACCTGATCCGACACTGCGGATCAGGTCCGCAAGACATCGCTGAAAGCGGAGAGCAATACGCTCTCCGCATTTAACATTGCACCAGCAGCTAACAAGAGCTGCTGGTGCAACGCCGCCCCCTGCAGACTCGCGGCCAATGGGCCGCCAGCAGGGGGTGTCAATCAACCCGATCGTACTCGATCGGGTTGAATTGTTGCGATTCCTGTCCGCCTGCTCAGAGCAGGCGGACAGGGTTATGGAGCAGCGGTCTTTGTGACCGCTGCTTCATAACTGCTGTTTCTGGCGATTCTGAAGACTCGCCAGAAACACAGGCCGTCAAGCTCCTTTTGGAACTTGATAGATAGGCCCCTTTAAGTTAAACTAGGCAAAGGGGGGGGGGGGGTCAGTTAGAACACAATAGCATAGAGAGATCAATCTGTGAATCTGTCACTCCTTTAATATCTCAAGGAAGAGATGACTTAAGAAATGTCACATTAGAAAGTATGGAGGAAAGCACACCAAGTATCAGCAGAAAGCACATGAAAATTAAATGTATGGCAACAAATTCAAGAAGCATGACAGGTAAAATGGGGGAGCTGGATGTTTCATGTATAGAAATAAAGACACTACAAGCTGTTAGTGTGAGGAATCATGTTGAACTATCGAACTACATCCAGGTCAGAGTTAGGAACAGGAAACAGGAAGTATAAGGCAATGCAATGTTACCATAAACAAACAGAGTCACAGTATTTGCATAATAACTCCATAACATCTCCCCTTTTTACATTCAATCCAAAATTTACCTAAAACAGATCCTGAACATTCTTAAACATAACATAATGCATTACTGATAGATACACTACAGATTAAGTCTATCTGGTGGTCTTGAAACTCGACCGCTACACAAGGCCACAGGGATTTTGCCTGAGGAAAGCTGTTCAGCTCCAGAAGGTGTTGATAAGGAGTTGCCCTCTTTCCTGGCTGGTGTGTTTGGCACAGAAGAACTTGCTGGTATAAGAGGCTGCATTATGTCATTCTCATTGTATCCTTCTGATATGACAGCAGTATTGTCTCTGCCTTGCTTATGTGGTCCATTAGGACTAAGTGCATTGAGAGCCTCGGGAAGAACAAGTGTAGGATGCTTATAGGCTTGTGTGTTGAGATGTTCTGCCACTCACAGGTCCACTTGATTGCGGCAGTAGAGACTGCTTGCCACATCTACAAGATATGAGCGAGGAGCAACCCTCTGAACACAGGTACCCAGTCTCCAGCGACCAGTCCTGTCACCAGGGAGCGGCTTCATACGGATTGGCTCTCCAATGCTTAGTTCAGGTAAGTCTTTGGCAGACACATCATATGTCAGTTTGGAGATCTGTTTCCTCCGTTGCAGTTTCTCCAGTACTCCTGTTACCACACAAGTTTCAAGTAATTTATTTGCCACTGGCAATAAAGTCTTCAGCCTCCTTGACTTCAAGCGCTGTGCAGGACTTCTGTCCATCCCTTCAGTTGGGGTGTTCCTCCAATGTAGAATGGCTTTCCACGGGTCATTATACTTGGCCTTCTTGCAAAGATTCTTCACTATCTTAACAGCTGATTCTGCTTTGCCATTAGCTTGAGGGTGTCGCGGGGAAGAGGTAAGATGCTCAAACCCCCAATCTGTAGAGAACCGTCTGAATTGCTCACATGCAAACTGAGGTCCATTATCTGAGATTACCCTGTCTGGCTGTCCATGACGTGCAAACTGTGCTTTAAAACGCTTGATTGTAGTTTCAGCAGACAGGTCGAGAAGGAGCTAAATCTCCCAAAAGTCAGAATAGTGATCAACAATTAGTAGAAAATCTTGCCCAGCATAATTCAGTAAATCTATGCTTACAATTTGCCAAGGCCGCGTGGGCAGCACATGTGACATCATGGGTTCTTTTTGTTGTGCCTGTGCATATTCATTGCATGCTGAACAACGGCTTACAAAGTCTCTAATCTCATTTTGCATGCTGGGCCAATATAGGGTATCTCGTGCCTGCCTATAGCATGCTTCTCCACCAATGTGACTGGCATGAATACGCGTCAGCATCTCCGATCTTAATGATTTA
Organism: Bombina bombina; assembly: GCF_027579735.1. Taxonomy (NCBI): domain Eukaryota; kingdom Metazoa; phylum Chordata; class Amphibia; order Anura; family Bombinatoridae; genus Bombina; species Bombina bombina. The sequence continues at coordinate 952,814,832 of NC_069502.1, read as the reverse complement.
GGAATGATGACCCTTGACCCCTTGTACAGTACACCATCCTGAATGCCGATTTCATCTCAGAGTCCAGTATTCTCTTACAATTAATGGCACCTCTGCCTTTGAATCTGGCCAACCATTCAGAACAACATACTTAAGTGCTTGCAAACTCTCGTCAATTTCTGTGTGCTGTCTTATCTGAAGCAATTGTTGGTCTGTGACGTTTAAATAGTCTGAATGATTAATCTGCGACAGGACATCCAGGTCCTGTTGAACATTGCAAACTGTGTGTTGTGCACTCTCGGGTGTACCACTTGCTGCTGTAGCTCTGCTAAGAGTGTCACTAATGTACATTTCAGGTCCAGGTTTATAGACAACATTTAGGCAATCATTTTGTAACGTGAGCAACATGCTCTGTAGACGTTTTGGTGCACACAAAAGTGGTTTCTTGAAAATAGATATCAGAGGCTTATGGTCAGTTTCTGCCGTGATCTCATCACGACCATAGAGGTAGTGATGAAAGCGCTGGCAGGCAAACACAATTCTCAGACATTCCTTTTCGATTTGTGCATAGTTTTGCTCAGTAAGGGTCAGTGCTCTTGAAGCAAAAGCGATAGGCTGGTCAGCTTGCAATAGGCAACACCCTAGTCCACTTTTGCTTGCATCACTTTGAATAGTTACAGATTTTGTAACATCATAGTACTTCAGGACAGGTGTATCTGTGACCAAACGTTTGATGTCCTGCACCACTTCATGCTTAGGAAGCCAATGCCAAACTGCATCCTTGTCCAGAAGCCTTCTCAACGGCTCACAAACCTCTGAGAGGTGTGGTAGGAATTTTGATAGGTAGGTAACAAATCCTATGAAGCGCTGCAGGGATTTCACATTCGCCGGCTGTGGCATATCCAGTATAGCTCTGATTTTTTCTGGGTCAGCCTTCAAACCCTCAAAGGATAGTATGTGTCCATGGAAGCGGACCTCTTTGACCTTGAATTGCAGTTTTTTCATGCCAAGTCTTAGTTTCACCTGCCTACAACAATTCATCAGTTCCAATAGTTTGCCATCATGATCTTGCTCTGCTTCCCTATCTGTATCCCCACAGCCAACTACAAGGATGTTATCAGCTATTGGTTCGATACCACTGAGTCCAGCCAATAGTTCATGTTGTTTACGTTGATACACCTCTGGTGCAACTGATACTCCAAAAGGCAACTTGAGCCATCTTTTTCTGCCCCATGGAGTCCAGAAGGTTGTCATGTAGCTACTTGCATTATCCAACTTACATTGTAAAAATGCATCTAGGGCATCAACAAGTGTGAACAGACGTGCCTTAGGCAGCTTGTACAAAACATCCTCGAGAGTTGGCATGATGTAGTGAGATCGCCTCAGTGCCTGATTCAAGAATTTGGGATCTATTCATATTCTTAGCTTATCAGGCTTCTTTACAATCACCATGTTACTTATCCAATCAGTTGGTTCAGTCACTGTTGCTAAATGTCCATCAGCCTCATACTGGTCGAGCTGCACCTTAACTGCCTGTTTTATGGCCACTGGCACATTGCGTGGTGCACAATGTACTGGAGGGACACTTATGTCAAGGTCAAAATCAACTTCCCCTGGTACAGATTCTACTGGCCCAGTAAAAACATCACTAAATTCCTTTAATAGCAAATGTTTTGTCAAGGGCCCTTTGAATTGATTGTCCATCACGTTGAGCTCTGCGGGGATAGAGAAATGCATCAGCCCTAGACGCTCACAGGTTGAGCTGGATAACAGTAACTTTTGGCAGTCTTCCACAATTTCGAACTCTAGCTTGTGTGTCCTTCCACATATGACACATTCTGTCCTGAAGAGTCCTAGAGATGTCATAAGCTCACCTGAGTTTAACTTTAGTCTGGTGTCACTTGGCAGTAGATGTACTTCTGGTGCTAACATCATTTTGTCTCCCAAGCACATTACATCACTTGTTGCTCCTGAATCGAGCTGCCAGGATTGGGGCTTATTATTTAAATTTAAAGTTACAAACCATTTATTTCCTCTGGCTTGCATAGTGCTGATCAATTCACTACTGTATATCACTTCAGCGGTGTGTGGCTCTTCCTCATATGCAGATGTGTTCTTCATAGTGTGTAACTTTCCTAGTGATGGCTGTCTTTTACTTGACAAACAAACGTTAGCAAAGTGATTTGTTCTTCCACAAGACCTACAAGACTTCCCTTAAGCTGGACATTGCTCTTTAATTCTTTGATGCACAGTCCCACAATATTTACATGTTGTAGGGTTTGCAGCATTTTTGCTAAACAGGCGGCGTTGTTGCTGCGGTTTGCTTATGTGTTGTCGCTGCATTGCAATGTTTATGCTGTCGGTCTGCTTTCTGTCCTGTTCCATAACTTTCAAACGTCTGTCAGTGAGCTCCGCTGTACGGCACGTTTCAATGGCTGTGTTTAAAGTTAAGTCATGTTCTCTTAGTAGACGCCTGCACATGCTCTCACTAGCTACACTGAGAACAATTTTGTCCCTTATTAATTCATCCCTTAGAGTACCATATTCACAAGTTGCTGCCTTTTCTCTCAAGCGTGTAACAAAGTTATCAAGAGATTCTCCCTCTTCTTGTTTGCAGCATCCAAACACATACCTTTCATAAATTACATTTTTAGCAGGTTTAAAATAAGCTTCCAGTGCATCTAAAATGGCTGTAACATTCTCTTGCTGCTCTGCTGTGAGGGTCAGATTGTGCTTATACACATGTCTGCATTCACTGCCCATGACTCTTCTCAGAGTTGCTGCCTGCACTGCTGCAGATTTCTCATTCAAACCTGTAGCCAGGGAATACTCTTCAAATTCAGCTCTGAAAGTTTTCCAATTGCTGCTGCAATCCCCACTGATTCTCATTCCCTCTGGGGGGGGTATGCAATTCATGGCAGTCAAATTGTCTTTAAGTTTTCAAATATCAGAAAATCCACACAAAAAAAAATGTTTTCGGCTGTAGCTCACAAAGCTGTGCTGTATCCAAAAGCTGCTGTTTTCCAAACAAGAGGCTCAGTCCTGATTCTAGTTACGTCTGACACCATGTTTCATGTATAGAAATAAAGACACTACAAGCTGTTAGTGTGAGGAATCATGTTGAACTATCAAACTACATCCAGGTCAGAGGTAGGAACAGGAAACAGGAACTATAAGGCAATGCAATGTTACCATAAACAAACAGAGTCACAGTATTTGCATAATAACTCAATAACACTGGAGCTCTTAGTTGCAGAAGAGGACTATGATGTTATCAGTATAACTGAAACTTGGTGGATGATTCACATTACTGGGCAGTTAACTTAGAGGGGTATACTTTATTTAGAAGGGACAGGAATAATAAAAGGGGTGGAGGAATCTGCATGTATATTAAACCTAACCTTAAACCTACAATAATGGAAGATATTTCTGATACAGGCGACAATGTAGAGACCCTGTGGGTGGAAATAAAGAGTGGGGGGAAAAATCCTAAAAAAAATATTACTAGGAACATGCTACAAGCCCCCCAACATTAGTGACCTGAATGAAACTCAACTACTAATGCAACTAGGTATGGCTGCTAATAACAGTGCTGTAATTATGAGAGATTTTAACTACCCTGATATAAACTGGGCCAATGAAACTAGTAATTCAGCTAAGGGGGATAGATTTTTAAATGTTCTCAGGGATAACTTCTTGTCACAATTAAAAGAGGAGGCAACTAGGAGTAATGCTATATTGGATTTAGTGCTATCAAATAATACAGATATAATATCAAACATAGAAGTCAAAGAACATTTGGGTAACAGTGATCATTCATAACATGGTCACATTTGAAATCTCTTTTCATAAGCAGTGTCTTAAAGGTTTAACCAAGACTTTTAAGAAAGCAAAATTCAACGATTTAAGGAAATCATTAAATAACATAAATTGGGACAAAGTATTCTCTAATAAAAATACAGAGGATAAATGGAAAACATTTAAAACTTTGTTAAATAAATATACATATCAACAAATACCATATGGTTATAAAAATAAAAAATCCAAGCTAATGTGGCTGAATATAAATGTGTTAAGAGAAATTAGGAAAAAACGTAGGGCATTTAAATTATTCAAAGAAAATAGTACAGAGTCAAAATTCCATATTTATAAGGAATGTAACAAAGCATGCAAAAAAGCAATCAAATTATCCAAAATTGAAAATGAAAAATGAATTGCAAAGTCTAACCCTAAAAGGTTCTTTAAGTACATAAATAGCAAAAAATCAAAGAAAGACAATATAGGTACATTAAAATGCGTGGAGGATAGCATGATTAACATTGACAGGGAGAAGGCTGAGATACTAAACCAGTTTTTTTCTTCAGTATACACAAGAGAGGAACCATTGGATGATTCTTTGGAACAAAATAGAACATGCCAGCCCATACCATTAACTGGGTTATGTATAGAGGATATCAGGAACAAATTGGATAATATTAAGGTAAATAAATCTCCAGGCCCAAATGGAATACACCCAAGGGTGTTAAGGGAACTTAGAACTGTTATAGACAAACCTCTACTCTTAATTTTTCAAGACTCATTATCCTCAGGCATGGTACCCCACGATTGGCGTAAAGCTGATGTGGTGCCACTCTTCAAAATGGGAAGTAGGGATGATCCAGGAAGCTATAGACCAGTTAGTCTATAGTGGGGAAGATATTTGAAGGGATTATAAAGGATTATATTGATGAGCATATTCGTGTAAACAAGATTATGAGTTCTAATCAGCATGGTTTTATGAGAAATAGATCATGTCAAACTAATCTAATTAGATGCTATGAAGAAGTAAGTAAAAATATAGATAAAGGGGAATCAGTTGATGTGATATACTTAGATTTTGCAAAGGCGTTTGATACAGTGCCATATGAGAGATTAATGCACAAAATTAAGGGACTGGGAATAGCTGAAAATGTTAGCTCATGGACAAATAACTGGATAAAAGATAGAGAGCAACGAGTAGTAGTAAATGGATCATACTCAGATTGGACAAAGGTAATCAGTGAAGTCCCCCAGGGATCAGTACTGGGCCCTATTCTTTTTAATATTTTTATAAATGACTTGGAGCAAGGATTAAATAGCGACATCTCTATTTTTGCAGATGATACTAAGTTAAGTAAGGTCATTAGGTCAGCGCAGTATGAACTTTCGTTACAAAGGGACCTGCAAAAATTAGAAGTATGGGCAGGTAAATGGAAAATGAGATTTAATATGAGAAAATTTGCCAAACACAGGAGGAAAGGGATTTGGGGGTAGTAATAGATAACAAGCTAAAGATGGGTGCACAATGCAGGGCAGCGGCTTCAAATGCTAATAAGATACTAGCATGTATTAAAAGAGGCATTGATTCAAGGGAGGAAAGCATAATTCTGTCACTATATAAAGCCCTGGTAAGACCTCACCTTGAGTATGGAGTGCAGTTCTGGGGACCGATCGCAAATAAAGATATTGCAAAACTAGAAAAAGTTCAGAGAAGGGCAACAAAGCTAATAAGGGGATTGGAGAATTTAAGCTATGAGGAGAGGCTAGCCAAACTGGGTCTGTTTTCTTTAGAAAAAAGGTGCTTAAGAGGTGACATGATTACTTTATATAAATATATTCAAGGCCCATATACAGAGATGGCAGAAATTCTGTTTATTCCAAGAAAATTGTTTGTGACCAGAGGTCACAATTTAAGGTTGGAGGAAAGGAGATTTAATCTCCTGCAACGGAAATGTTTTTTCACTGTAAGAGCAATAAAATTGTGGAACTCATTACCAAAGGATGTAGTGAATGCCAATACCCTAGATACATTTAAAAAATTGTTTGGATACATATCTGTCTATAAACAAAATTCATGGATATGATTGCTAGTATTAAATGGGTCACCTTTAAGTGGGATTATTTAAGATTAACTGGAGCTTTTTGTATATATTTTAGATTTGTATAGGTTGAACTAGATGGACTTCGGTCTTTTTTCAACCTTACTATGTATGTTACTATGTTAACTTACTAAGAGACATAATTTTAAACAGTTAAACATAAAAACAACCATATTAACAGATAATGATGCACCTAAATATAAGTAACGTTATACACAGCGACATAAGATATAGCAAACTGATTCTAGTCACATTAAGCCTCTCTTAAAGCTTGAGAAAACCTGTCTGTGTAAGGGCACAGCTTACAAGTGTTAAAGAAGTGTAATAGGGAAACCCAAATCTGTTTATTTATAAAGCAGGATCTGTGTTATCATACAGTTAGTGCTGAGTTCCATGAGTGATCCGGTATCAGGTTGCGGTGATCGATGGTGTAGTGAACCGAGCCCATCCCTTGTATGCCATGTAGTAGGTGGGATATTATCAAGCCACGCTGCTGCCTGTGTAAGGTGTTCAGTCACAAAATGAGTACAGCACCTGCTTGTGTAAGTGCACGCTGTATCCAGGGCGCTGAAGAGTCCTCCACATCCAGAAAAACAACAGCCAGCAGCAATTCTTTAGGATAAAAAAGACCTTTATTCCAAGTAAAGGGTCACCAACATAAAAACAAGTGACGTTTCAGATACCTAATCCTTAATCATGCTTGATCAGCAACAGGTAGTGCTGTAATTTATACACCTGTAGTCATGATGTCCACCAATCACAAACAAATCACCTTTACTCCCTCTAGTGTTCAGACATGGGCCCATATTTAACAAAGGTCTGTCGGACCTGATCCGACAGACCTCACTGAATGCGGAGAGCAATACACTCTCCGTATTCAGCATTGCACCAGCAGCTCTTGTGAGCTGCTGGTGCAACTCCGCCCCCTGCAGATTCGCGGGCAATCGCCCGCCAGCAGGGGGGGTGTCAATCAACCCGATCGTACTCAATCGGGTTGAATTGAGGCGATGTCTGTCCGCCTGCTCAGAGCAGGCAGACAGGTTATGGAGCAGCGGTCTTTAGACCGCTGCTTCATAACTGTTGTTTCTGGCGAGCCATCCGGAGCTTGATAAATGGGCCCCATGATGTTAAAAATATTTAAAAATATCCTATTAGCTAATTAGCTAAAACATCCATTTTTACTGACTACTACAAAGAAAATGTGCATCCCCATATATTACAGATAATCATAAAATACTGATCATATTATACAAATGTAGAGCTGCAAAAATAGTTATAGAAAAACAGAAAAATCTAACTCTTTATTCATTCCTAAAAGTTGCATTGAATCCAACTTGTGGATCCAGAATGCCTCTTTCCTTTTGAGTATGATCTCCCTATTGCCCCCCCCCCCCCCGTGTGGATGAGGAACTGTGTCTATAATTGGGAAACAAAGTTGACTAATATTATGGCCAAATTGTAAGAAATGTGCAGAGACTGAGGCCTCCTTATTCCTACTTGTTCCTATATATTCGTATATTAGGTTTTTTGACATGTAAGAGTAATGGTAGTTTTCCCTGTTTGAATTGTGGCAATTGCAATTCCATGATCAGGTGCTCACAATTTGCCCATCCCCTTACTGGCAAAAAATATGAGATTAGAGGCTTTTTCACTTGCAAAACAACATATGCGACATATTTGATTAAATGTCCATGTGGGGGGAATCTACATTGTCGAGACCACCCGCAAAGTCAGGGACAGAATCAATTAACATAAGCGCAATAAACGATGCAGGAATAAGAAGGCTCCAGTCAACTTCATTTCCAAATTATAGACACAGTTCCCTATCCACGCGGGGTTTGCAATAGGGAGATCATACTCAAAAGGAAAGAGGCATTTTGGATCCATAAGTTGAATTCAATGCAACCATTAGGAATGAATAAAGAGTTCGATTTTTCTGTTTTTCTTTAACTATTTTTGCAGCTCTACATTTGTATAATATGATCAGTATTTTATGATTATCTGTAATATATGGGGATTCACATTTGTTTTTAGTAGTCAGTAAAAATAGATGTATTAGCTAATAAGATGTTTTTAAATATTTTAAAAATTATGTCTGAACACTAGAGGGAGTAAAGGTCATTTGTTTGTGATTGGTGGACATCATGATTACAGGTGTATAAATTACAGCACTACCTGTTGCTGATCAAGCATGATTAAGGATTAGATATCCGAAACGTCGCTTGTTTTTATGTTGGTGACCCTTTACTTGGAATAAAGGTCTTTTTTATCCTAAAGAATTGCTGCTGGCTGTTGTTTTTCTGGATGTGGAGGACTCTGCAGCGTCCGGGATACAGTGTGCACTCACACAAGCAGGTGCTGTACTCATTTTGTGATTGCATGCAAAGATATTATTAAGCTGCAGTAAGATATATGTCTGACATACCTAAGGATGAACGGTTACCCATGTTTGCTTATACTGATGAAGATGCTGCAAAAATTGTAACCTCAGTGGTGGGTTCTGGACAATTCCTTAAAACTCCTGAAACGGAGGTGAACAGTAAACTATATGAGATACACTCCAAGAAGCAAGTTGCATATGATTTGCATGTATTAACATTGAGTACTGTAAGTTTAAACGTATCCCTATGGGGCAACGTATGAATGTAAGACCTACTCTGTTATCTAACAATGAGGAATACTGCAAATTGTTTATGAGCATTTTAAATAAATGCTCGTATGATCTAATGATACTTATCATTTAATACCTGCAAAAGGAACTGAACCGGCAGAAAGCTGAAATTGTGAAGATGAAATAAAAATTGTGCTGAGCTGAGCCTGTAATGCAGATGCATAAGGGTCAGATAACAGGAAGGGAGCTGGTGCCTTAGGAAGTGATTAGCTCTAGAGCAGTCAGGAAGAGCTCAGCAGACAGAAAGCAGCTCAGGTGTCAGGGCTCAGATATAATAAAGAAGTTTATTTAAAAGAACCTTGTGGATCATGTCAGTACATCATACAGCTGAACAACACAAAAATTGCAGATCACACTAACAAGTGAGGCATTCACAATCCTTGCAAAGGAGGTGGAAAAATCTGAGGAGTATAGAAAGATGTTGGAGGTGAGAAAAAAGGAGAAGTTTCAACATGACGCTGAGGACTATCAATCAGGATTGGTCTACAGGTGGTCATGTGATCGGGCAAAAGAATACCGCCCCAAGCCAGAGGGTCACGTGGTAGATGGCGGTTTCTTTGGAATAGAAACATGGAGGCCGCAGGGAATGATAACGGCATGTGTTATTTTACAGAAGAATCGGAAGGAGAAAACGCAGAAGCGGCAAAAGCATAAGAGGAGGCCACAATCCATGGAATTAATTACGGCAGTATATGAGTGCGACCAGGAGGTCACAAAGAAAGTTGAGACATTGACACAAAGTATGACATCCTATACAAATAAGGGGTTATACTTACAGACTGAAACAACTCCAAATTTACTTATCAATATCTCGGACTATACCCTCAAAACTGATGAGTAGATGTTGCTCAATAAAGGACTCTCATTTAGCCCACAACAAGGTTTAGACCCTTTCAGATTAGAACAGGACTTGAGCAGGTGTATAAAAAACTAGCAGGAGACCCTACATCCAAAATTCAGAAAGAACTAAATAGATTGATTGGGAAGCATTAGAAAGGAATATTTTGTCAGAGGACACTGCATGATTTTTACTTTAAGGAGCATCCACATGTCCCTTTGCCCAAAGTGCACAAACGTCTGAACAACCCTCTAGGGCGCCCCATTGTGGCAGGGATAGATTCTTTTCTTTTTTTTTGGATAGGGTACTTCAGCCATTTGTACCTTTATCAAATTCATACCTGAAAGATACAGGGGATTTTTAAAAAAAAGTTGCAGGATTTAGTGTTGAATATAGATAAATGCATATTGTTTACTCTTGATGTGAGTAGTCTCTATACTGCCATAAAGCATGAGATTGGTATAGTGGCAGTGAGACAAGTGTTGGACAAGAGTAAACAATATACATATGCCCAGAGTGAATTTTTTGAACAACTACTAAGGTTGGTTTTGCATTTTAACTATTTCCTGTTTCAAGATACTTTCTTTTTACAGAAACAAGGCACGGCCATGGGTTCCAATGTCGCCCCCACATACGCGTATATTTACATCTATGAAGATAAATTTGTTTATGAAAATACATTATTTGTTAAATATGCAGCCACATGGTGGCGTTATATAGATGATGTATTCGGGGTGTGGTGAGGCAATATTGGATATATAGGAGAAATTTGTGAGATGAACTTGTTCATACAGATATGGGCAGTATGAAGGGACAACAAAGTTTTTTCACATGTAAGAGGAATGGTAGTGTTCCCTGTTTGAATTGTGGCAATTGCAATTCCATGATCAGGGGCTCACAATTTGCATACCCCTTTACTGGCAAAAAAAAGAGATTAGGGGCTTTTTCACTTGCAACACAACATATGCAATATATTTGATTAAAGGGACAGTCTACACCAGCATTTGTATTGTTTAAAAAGATAGATAATCCCTTTATTACCATTCCCTAGTTTTGCATAACCAACACAGTTATATAAATACACTTTTTACCTCTGTGATTACCTTGTATCTAATCCTCTGCAAACTGCCCCCTTATTTCAGTTCTTTTGACTGACATCCATTTTAGCCAATCAGAGCTGGCTCACTGGAGCTCCACGTGCGTGAGCACAGTGTTATCTATATGACACACATGAACTAACACCCTCTAGTGGTGAAAAACTGTCAAAAATGCCCTGAGAGAAGAGGCGGCCTTCAAGGGCTTAGAAATTAGCATATGAACCTCCTAGGTTTAGCTTTCAACTGAGAATACCAAGTCAACAAAGCAAAATTGGTGGGAAAAGTAAATTGGAAAATTGTTTAAAATTACATGCCCTATCTGAATCATGAAAGTTTAATTTGGACTAGACTGTCCCTTTAAACGTCCATGTTGGGGAATCTACATTGGCGAGACCACCCGCAAAGTCAGGGAGAGAATCAATGAACATAAGAGCAATATATGATGCAGGAATAAGGAGGCCCCAGTCTCTGCACATTACTTACAATTTGGCCATAATATTAGTCAACTTAGTTTCCAAATTATAGACACAGTTCCCCATCCATGCAGGGGGGCAATAGGGAGATACTACTCAAAAGGAAAGAGGCATTTTGGATCCATAAGTTGAATTCAATGTAACCATTAGGAATGAATAAAGAGTTAGATTTTTCTGTTTTTCTAAAGCTATTTTTGCAGCTCTACATTTGTATGATATGATCAGTATTTTATGATTATCTGTAATATATGGATGCACATTTGTTTGTAGTAGTCAATAAAAATATATGTAAAAGATGTATTAGCTAATATGATGTTTTTAAATATTTTAAACATTATGGGGCCAATTTATCAGTGTCTGTCCGACATGATACGATGTAGCGTATCATGTCCAACAGACATTGCTGAATGCCGACAGCATACACTGTCGGCATTTAACATTGCGCAAGCAGTTCACCAGAACTGCTTGTGCAACGCCGCTCCCTGCAGATTTGCGGCCAATCAGCCGCTAGCAGGGGGTGTCAATCAGCCCAATCGTATAGGATCGTTCGGATTGCAGATCACAGCCACAGAGGCAGTGGACCATCATGGGGATCTTGTAAGGTTTGTGTGTCAGACAGATTGATCGGTGCTGTAGGTGATCCGGATCCCGCCTTCTGTGGTAGTTGAAGTGGTGTTAGAATATTAATGTTCTCAATACATCCAAAGTTTCCCACAATAGATCATTTACTCTTAGGAATAGATAGTGGGATCCAGTATTCTTTATCAACACAAAGAGGCACTAATGTATCTTGCGCCATCTATAATCTGCCGTTGAGAATCTTTCTTTGCTTTAGAGACTCTATTTCATCATTCATCGTTTTCCAATTGATTGGTATTTCACTATCAGAATTATGCTGTGTCTCCATTATATGGACCAGCTGTGTGGGTTCTATAGTGCCGTTTGCAATACTTTTTAGAATGGGATCTGGCAGCATCTTATCCTTTAGAGATTGAAACAGTTCCTCCACTGGTGTCCCAGCGCTGTTGCTTCGACTGGCAAGGTTTCTGACTAAGAGAAAATTAGACTCCTCGTGGTAGAGTTCCAAAGGTATGTTATGACTTGCTATTTTAAGATGAGACAGTCCAGTAGTGGCAAAGCAACCCAGTCTCCCGGTGGGGGGGGATGTATGTCTGTCTGTTCCTCAGACAGACGTACATGTATGTCTGTCTGAGGAAGGCGCACCACCCTGAAATGGCACAATAAACTGACTGATTTGATTCCAAACGTGTTCTTCACATATGTGTTCTTCACTTAGACTGTTTTTAACTTAAAGTTATATATTTAAAGGCTCAACTTTTTTTAACTTCTGGTGAGTACATTTTTGCACTTTGCGCACGATATTGGTTTAATAAAACTACACTTGAATTTGTTCTCTTTGCGTTTCATTTCTTTCTATGTACACACAATTCCTGGATTCTACAACCTCTGGCAAGAAAGGCTGGGTTTAAGTGAGCTGCAAAGACGGACATTGTAACTGCTCACAAAATTGAAATAGTTCTAAAATCCTGAAAGATTGGATGTATGTTTCTTCTATTCACTGGGGACGATTTATGAAAGTGAAATTTTAAGGTATCACTCATACTAATCCCAGACAAGGGCCTCTATTTATCAAGCCGTCGACTTTCTTGCATTCGACGGCACCAATACGCTCTGCTAAGATCGCCTAACATCACTGCCGCAGACCTGAATATGTTCTCCAAAGTTACCAAAAAAGCTGTCAAAAAGCCGCGCACCAAGTACGGTGTGATGAGCAGCGGACTGTTGTTAACTAACAGTCATCGATCTCGCTGCTCTTCGGCTTTTTTCAGCTTTCTTGGTACCCTGTCACTAAACACTCACACTTTACTATACAGTTTACCCCCTATATCGCCGCTCCCGGACCCCGCCGCACCTAAATAAAGTTATTAACCCCTAAACCGCCGCTCCCGGACCCCGCTGCAAATCTAATAAATGTATTAACCCCTAAACCGCCTCTCCCGGAGCCCACCGCAAATCTAATAAATGTATTAACCCCTAATCTTCCACCCCCTATACCGCCGCCACCTACATAAAGTTATTAACCCCTATCCTGCTGCTCCCTGACCCCGCCGCAACTAAATAAAGTGTTTAACCCCCTAAACTGCCACTCCCGGAGCCCACCGCCACCTACATTATACTTATTAACCCCTAATCTGCCCCCCCTACACCGCTGCCACCTACATTATATTTATTAACCCCTAATCTGCCCCCCCACACTGCCGCCACTATATTAAATTATAATCAGCAATCAGCCAATAGGATTTTTCCTACCTTAATTCCGATTGGCTGATAGAATACTATCAGCCAATCAGAATTCAAGGGACGCCATCTTGGATGACGTCATTTAAAGGACCATTCATTCAGTCGTCGGATGTCGTTAGAATAGGATGCTCCGTGTCGGATGTCTTGAAGATGGACCCACTCCGTGCCAGATGGGTGAAGATAGAAGATGCCGTCTGGATGAAGACTTCTGACCGTCTGGAGGACCTCTTTTGGCCGGCTTGGTTGAGGACTTCGGCACGGTTGGGTGAAAACGTCTAAAGGTAGGGTGATCTTCAAGGGGTTAGTGTTAGAATTTATTAAGGGGGTATTGGGTGGGTGTTAGAGTACGGTTGGGTGTGTGGGTGGTGGGTTTTAATGTTGGGGGGGTATTGTACTTTTTTTTACAGGTAAAATAGCTGATTACTTTGGGGCAATGCCCGCAAAAGGCCCTTTTAAGGGCTATTCGTAATTTAGTATAGGGTAGCGCTTTTTATTATTTTGGGGGGCTTTTTTATTTTATTAGGGGGATTAGATTAGGTGTATATAGTTTAAAAAACTTGTAATTATTTTATTATTTTCTGTAATTTAGTGTTTGTTTTTTGTACTTTAGATAATTGTTTTTAATTGTATTTAGTTTAGGTAATTTATTTATTTAATTATAGTGTAGTGTTAGGTGTTAGTGTAACTTAGGTTAGGTTTTATTTTACAGGTACTTTTGTATTTATTTTAGCTAGGTAGTTATTAAATAGTTAATAACTATTTAATAACTATTCTACCTAGTTAAAATAAATACAAAGTTGCCTGTAAAATAAAAATAAACCCTAAGATAGCTACAATGTAACTATTAGTTATATTGTAGCTAGCTTAGGGTTTATTGTATAGGTAAGTATTTAGTTTTAAATAGGAATTATTTATTTAATGATAGGAATATTTATTTAGATGTATTTTAATTATATTTAAGTTAGGGGGTGTTAGGGTTAGACTTAGGTAAGGGGTTAATAAATGTAATATAGTGGCGGCGGTGTAGGGGGGGGCAGATTAGGGGCTAATAAACATAATGTAGGTGACGGCGGTGTAGGGGGCGGAAGATTAGGGGTTAATAAGTATAATGTAGGTGGCGGTGGGCTCTGGGAGTGGCAATTTAGGGGTTAATAAGTTTTATTTAGGTGGCGGCGGTGGCAGGACAGCAGAATAGGGGTTAATAAGTATAAAGTAGGTGGCGGCGGTGTAGGGGGGGCAGATTAGGGGTTAGTAAATATAATGTAGGTGGGGGTGGGCTCCGGGAGCGGCGGTTTAGGGGTTAAACACTTTATTTAGTTGCGGCAGGGTCCGGGGGCGGCGGTTTAGGGGTTAATAAGTATAACGTAGGTGGCGGCGGTGTAGGGGGGGCAGATTAGGGGTGTTTAGACTCGGGGTACATGTTAGGGTGTTAGGTGTACACGTTCCCATAGGAATCAATGGGATATCGGGCAGCAGCGAACATAAGCTCTCGCTGCTTTCCGACTCCCATTGATCCCTATGGTATCCGCCACCTCCAGGGCGGCGTATTGAAAACCAGGTACGCTGGGCCGGAATAGTGCCGAGCGTACCTGGTAGGAATTTGATAACTTCTAAAAGTAGTCAGATAGTGCCGAACTTGCGTTTGGAACATCTGTAGTGACGTAAGCATCGATCTGTGTCAGACTGAGTCTGGCGGATCGTATGTTACGTCACTAAATTCTACTTTTGCCGGTTTGTAGGGTTTGATAACTAAGGCGAATCAGGCTCGCCACAAATACGCTGCGGAATTCCAGCGTATTTGCGGTTGACAGCTTGATAAATAGAGGCCAAGGTCTGTATTGGACTTTATATATGTTCATAATAAGGACATTTTAAAACATTTTTTAATATTGTTTTTTTCAATTTATATGTATATATGTGTATTTAACATTTATAGTGGCACTGACTTAGCGCTGAATAGTTCTTTTTATTATTCTAGATGACATTACAGTAAGGCGTAAAGTATTGTATTTTTTTTTCACCGTTGATATATATGCTATGTTGTGTTGTGACTTTTTTCAAACTGACACCCTCATATGTCTATTTTTTTTTCAATTATATTTATTGGGCAAATTAAAAAAGCGTTACATAATCAGAGTAAATTGCGTCACACAGGACCAATATGTAAAGAATATCTTCCAATATTAGTATAAACAACAAGACAAATAATAAAATGACATAGTACCTGATACATAGCGAGAAAATAAAGAAAAAAACATAAAAGGTACAAATTGTCCGTCTAGGTCCTGACAGAGCTGTATGATGCATATATTTTAAGCTGTATTTCTAACTTTTATTATTTTTGATCCGGATCCGAGGTACCAGCGTTGGCCCCGGATCAGATAAGGAAGAGAGAGAAGGAAGAAGAGAGGAGAAAAAAAACAAAAAACAAAGAGGCCGGGGAAGGGTCCGTGGATCCTGCTAGGTATCTCTAAAGTTCCTAATCCATGTATGGGGGAACATCTCTAGTATTACGAGTTCTGCGAAACTAATAGTGGAAAGAAATGGGGATAAAATCTGCTTCTGCACTAAAATCGGATAGGTCATAATTATAGGGGCCCACCCAGTCAAGAATTTTTTAATTCTGTTCTCCTTAACATACTGTAAATGGAAAGACTCAAATATGATTTGTGCTTTAATTCCTTTTAATATAAGTGCCAGGCTTGGAGCATTTTTAGCCTTCCAGTTCTTAAAGATATTTGATCTAACTATAAGTATAATAGTGTTGACAATTCGCCTAAAAGGACTAGGTCTAGGATCAGACATTAAAAAAATAATGTCTTCCAGAGAAAAGGAGAGCGTCACATTGAGAACCTTATTTACCTAATATTGAACTTTAAGCCACAACTGCTGGATTTTTGGACAAAACCAAAGCATATGAGAAAGATCGGCACAGGAACTAGAGCACCTGGCGCATACTACAACTTGCGCTGGATATAATTTGGCTAACTTAAACGGAGTTAAATAAAAGTTGTTAATTAGTTTCATATGGGATTCTTTCCAGCTAACCGATATAGGATACTTAGAAACAGCCGTCAAACTACCTGAAATCTTGTCCACATCAATTGTCGGGATAATCGATATCCAGAAATTACAAAGTTTATCCATGACTAATATGCTTTGTTTGGAGAGCATAAGATCATAGATGAGGGATATTGACGCATCCCCTGCTCTGAACTTCTGTATACAAATCTTGATATCTCTCCATTCGGACGAGGGGGAGGTATACCATTTCTGCGAGGTGATATAATGTTGTATCTGAAAATACGCATATTGATTTCGAGAAGGAAGAGCAAAAAGTTGACATAAAGTCGCCCAAGGGAGAACCTGAAAGTCTACATTTAGTAGTTGATGTATGTCTTTAAGTCCCCTGTCCTGCCATTCTATAAACATTTTCTGATCTATTGCCAGGGGTAAAAAAAGGGTTACCCCTAATAGGAAGAAATTCTGAGAATAAAGGATCGATTTTTAAAACTTGAGAAAATTTATGCCAAGCAGATATTATGTTTTTAAATGAGCATAAGATTATAACATTTGAAGGGAGATTCTGCAGTGGACAATGCAAGAGAGCCTTCAGTGACCAGGGAGCGACAAAATATTATTCCATATCATACGAAGTAACAAGATTCGATTGTGCAATCCAGTCAAAAGCAAATTTCACCAAAGTAGCCCAATTATACATTTTAATATTAGCAAGAGCCAGACTGGCTGCAGGGAATTTATGGGACAGTCTATTAAGTGATACACGTGGCTTTTTGCCTCTCCAGATAAATTTAGAGAACCAGGACGCCATCATACAAAGATCTTTATTTAATATAAATAACGGGAGATTTTGTAGCAAGTATAAAATGCGTGGAAAGATTATAGTTTTAATAAGATTGATAGATGCTGTAATAGATAATGGGAAGGCCGCCCAAAGTTCTAAATCTTCTTTAATCTTTTGAAAAAGAGATAAGAAATTCTCCCGATACCAATATTTCGGATTTTTATTTATTTCGAGCCCTAAATATTTAATACTTTTCACTTTCCGAAACTTAGTTGAGATTTGCTTCAGATCTTTTCTACCAAGCCACATAATTTCACTCTAATCCTTGTTAATTTTATACCCTGCAAAAGAGCTAAATTATTCTAAGATTTGAACTACTTCAGGAATAGTAGAAGCTGTATTCTGCATAAATATTAACATATGTCTATTACTCATATGTCTATTACTCATCTTGAGTTTTAACTATAAGACAGCTTATGGACATGGTGGATGCCAGTCATTTCAACTTTTTTTTACTTTTTAGAACATGCTATTTTTGGTATTTTTCCTTAGTATTTACTTATATGTCCAAAAATGTTAATATAGTTTTCAGGGTAAGAGATACCAAATTTGTGTCTCCCTATATGCTTTCTGTGTTATAGTTGGTGCTAGGGGAACTGGTTGCCTCTTTAAAATTCAATATTAAAACTAAATTAAAAAATAGTTAATGCTCCATAGCTATAAGACCTTATGTACAATATTTCAGACTGAGTTTGAAACCACTATGTTCCATCTGTATAGATAGTGCCTAAGTTACCTATTACAGTAATTCTATTATGTTCATACTAGTTGATAGGCCTGCCCAGAGGACAGTCTATTTGTTAAAAATGAAACCCCCCAAGCTACAAAAAATAAAAAAGTAAAAATACAGAAAAAAATAAACAAAGCTATCCAAAATAATAAAATTAAACCTAAACATATACCCCTATAAAAATAAAATTTCCCCCCAAAATAAAAACACCCCCTAATCTAATACTAAACTACCAATAGCCCTTAAAAGGGCTTTTTGTAGGGCATTGCCCTAAAGAAATCAGCTCTTTTACATTAAAAATAAACAAATTCCCCAACAGTAAAACCCCCCACCCACTAAACCCCCCAAAATAAAAAAAACTAAAACTAATAAACCTAAACTACCTATTGCCCCTAAAGGGGCATTTGTATGGGCATTGCCCTTAAAATGGCAATCAGCTCTTTTTTACTGCCCTTAAAAGGGCATTCAGCTCTTTTTGAAATTGCCCAAAAAACCTTAATCTAAAAAACAAACCCCCCCAAAAAAATTAGAAAAAAAACTAACACTAAAGCCCCAAATAGGTACTCACCATTTCAGAAGTCGAGCGGAGAAGGTCTTCTTCCAGGTGGGTCCATCATCTTCATCCACAGCGAAGGCGGCGCAGAGCGGAGGTCCGGAGCGGTCTTCCCAGATGTGGCGATCCTCGGCGGTGTTCATCTGTGGCGGCGGAGGCGGTACTCGATGGTGGTCCTCGGCAGCATGGAGGCTCCTATTCATCCGATGTCCGTTGTATACTGAATGTTGAATGCAAGGTACAGCAATCAATTTGGGGTACCTTGCATTCCTATTGGCTGAATTTTTCAAAACAGCCAATAGGATTAGAGCTACTGAAATCATATTGGCTGTTCAAATCAGCCAATAAGATTTCAGTAGCTCTCATCCTATTGGCTGATTTTGAAAATTTCAGCCAATAGGAATGCAAGGTACCCAAGAAATATGTGGTACCTTGAATTCAATCTTCAGTGTGCGGCGGACGATTGCATAAAGAGGAACCTCCATGCCTTCGGCAAGGATCGGCACATCTGGGAAGACAGCTCTGGACCTCCACTCCGCGCACATCTGGGAAGACCGCCACATCTGGGAAGACCGCTCCGGACCTCCGCTCCACGCCGCCTTCGCTGTGGATGAAGATGATGGATCCGCCTGGAAAAAGACCTTCTCCACCAGACTTTTTTATTTTGGGGGGTTTGGTGGGTGGATGGTTTTACTGTTAGGAGGACTTTGTTTATTTGTAATTTAAACAAGCTGATTTATTTAGGGCAATGACCTACAAAAAGCCCTTTTAAGGGCTATTGGTCGTTTATTCTTAGATTAGGGGGTGTTTTTCTGGGGGTGGGGGGCTTTTTATTTTTATAGGGATTAGGTTTATTTTTTTATTTTGGATAGTGTTATTTATTATTTTTTGTAATGTTAGCCTTTTTTTCTGTAATGTTAGATTAATGTAATGTAATTTTTTTATTTTAATTGTAATGCAGTATTTTTTTGTTTTATTATTAAGGGGTTAATTTAGAGGGTGTTATGTTAGGGGGCTTAGTCATTAAATTAGTTTTTTGCGTTGTGGGGGTTGGCGGTTTAGGAGTTAATAGGTAAATTAGGTTTAATGCGTTGTGGGGGGGTTGGCGGATTAGGGTTTAATAGATGTATTAGGTAGTTTGCGATGTTGTGGTTTGCGGATTTACGGTTAATACTTTGTGCGGGCGGTTATTTTTTTTTTTATTACTTATTGTGGACGGTTAGGTTTTTTTTTTTAATACTTATTGCGGCGGTTATTTTATTTTTTTGTAAATGCTCCATTTGCCTTCACTGCATCCCGGTGGATTACGAAAATGGATTTGCTGCATTCAGGTGATTTATTTTGGATGCGCGCGCAGCCAACATTTTGTTGGCTGCCTCGCGCTGCCAACATTCCTTTGAGGATGCGTGCGCAACTGCCGACGGCGACGGACGTGTTACAAACGCGATTATAGTATAGATAGCAGTCTCTAGATCTTTGCCCGGGTGGCTCCATACTCCTTATCCCCCATCTCCATAAAGCCCTCTGGTTACTTACTTAATACCCAGAGGCTAATTTTGTGGTTTCCCTTCAAACATACCACAATTAATATTTTGTTCATGTAATTGGCAAGAGTCGATGAGCTAGTGACGTATGGGATATACAATCCTACCAGGAGGGGCAAAGTTTCCCAAACCTCAAAATGCCTATAAATACACCCCTCACCACACCCACAATTTAGTTTTACAAACTTTGCCTCCCTATGGAGGTGGTGAAGTAAGTTTGTGCTTGATTTTCTTCTGTGATATGCGCTTCTCAGCATTTTGAAGCCCGATTCCTCTCAGAGTACAGTGAATGTCCGAGGAATGTGAAGGGGGTATCACCTATTGAATTCTATGGTTTTCCTTGCGGGAAATATTTTCATAGGTTCTCTGTTATCGGTCGTAGAGATTCATCTCCTACCTCCCTTTTCAGATCGACGATATACTCTCATATTCCGTTACCTCTACTGATAACTGTTTCAGTACTGGTTTGGCTATCTGCTATATGTGGATGGGTGTCTTTCGGTAAGTATATTTTCATTACTTAAGACACTCTCAGCTATGGTTTGGCACTATGTATTAATGTAAAGTTCTAAATATATGTATTGTACTTATATTTGCCATGAGTCAGGTTTATGTATATTTCCTTTTGCAGCCTTTCAGTTTCAAAATTGGAAAAACATATTTAGGAAGTTATTTTTTCATACCTGGGGTATAGTCTTTTCTTCAAAATTGACTGTTTTTCATTTTCGCAGGCAAAATTAGGCTCGCGAGGCCGC
Source organism: Bombina bombina (assembly GCF_027579735.1). NCBI lineage: Eukaryota > Metazoa > Chordata > Amphibia > Anura > Bombinatoridae > Bombina > Bombina bombina. The sequence continues at coordinate 952,794,108 of NC_069502.1, read as the reverse complement.
AAAATGCTGATATTTATTGCGTCATTCTTGGCGCGAGAATTTTTTTGGCACAAAGGTATGTTTGGTGACGCAAATTCGTAATTTCCGGCGTCTTAGTTGACGCCAGGTCTCCTTGCACAAGGTTGCGTCTGCCATGACGCGAGTTGCGTCATTTCCGGATGTTGTTAGTGCCAAAAAATTTCAATTTGCGTTGCGCGTCATACTTGGCGCCAAATAATTTAATTATTTAAACCCCACTTCCGATATGCCTCTTGCCTTTTTCTATGCTCAGAGGGCTATGCTGTTTGTATTTTTTTCCCATTCTTGAAACTGCCATATAAGGAAATTGATAATTTTCCTTTATATGTTGTTTATTTCTCTTACATTTGCAAGATGTCTCAATCTGATCCTGTCTCAGAAATCACTGTTATGATAACAGTTCTACCAAATAACAGTTCTACCAAAGATAAGTGTATCTGTTGTAAATTAGCGGAGATTATATCTCCAGCTGTAGTATGTAACAGTTGTCATGATAAGCTTTTACATGCAGAGAATGTATCCATCAGTACTAGTACAATGCCTGTTGTTCCTTCAACATCTAATGTACATGATATCCCTGTGAATATAAAAGATTTTATTGCTGATGCGATTCAGAAGGCTTTGTCTGCTTTCTAATAAACGTAAAAGGTCTTTAAAAACTTCTCATAAAGCTGATGAAATTTCAAATGACCGTCAATATACTGAATTATCTGATTCAGAAGATCCTACCTCAGATATTGACACTGACAAATCTACTTATCTCTTTAAGATGGAGTATATTTGTTCCTTGTTAAAAGAGGTGTTGATTACTTTGGATATTGAGGAAACTAGTCCTCATGATACTAAAACTAGTAAACTTTAAATTCTGTTTATAAACCTCCTGTGGTTACTCCAGAGGTTTTTCCAGTTCCTGATGCTATTTCTGATATGATTTCAAAGGAATGAAATAGGCCTGGTACTTCTTTTATTCATTCTTCTAGGTTTAAAAAGTTGTATCCTTTGCCAGCAGTCAGATTTGAGTTTTGGGAAAAAATCCCCAAAGTTGATGGGGATATTTCTACTCTTGCCAAACGTACTACTATCCCTATGAAAGATAGTACTTCCTTTAAGGATCCTTTAGATAGGAAACTTGAATCTTATCTAAGGAAAGCTTATTTATATTCTGGCTATCTTCTCAGGCCTGCCATTTCTATGGCTGATGTTGCAGCTGCATCAACTTTCTGGTTGGAAAGCTTAGCGCAACAGGAAACAGATCCTGATTTGTCTAGCATTGTTCACTTGCTTCAACATGCTAATCATTTTATCTGTGATGCTATTTTTGATATTATCAAAATTGATGTTAAATCTATGTCTTTAGCTATTTTAGCTAAAAGAGCTTTGTGGCTCAAGTATTGGAATGCTGTCATGGTATCTAAGTTTAGATTACTATCTCTTTCTTTCCAAGGTAACAATTTATTTGGTTCTCAGTTGAATTCAATTATCTCAACTGTCACTGGGGGGGAAGGGAGTTTTTTTACCTCAGGATAAAAGATCTAAGGGTAAATATAAAGCTTCTAATCGTTTTCGTTCTTTTCAACAGAATAAGGAACAGAAACCAAATCCTTCCCCCAAAGAATCTGGTTCCAATTGGAAACCTTCTTCAAGTTGGAATAAATCCAAGCCTTTTAAGAAACCAAAGCCAGTCCCCAAGTCTGCATGATGGTGCGGCCCTCAATCCAGTTTAGCTGGTGGGGGGGGGGGGGGGCAGATTAAAATTTTTCCAAAACATTTGGACAGATTCTGTCCAAAATCATTGGATTCAGAGTATTGTCTCTCAAGGGTATCGAATAGGATTCAGAGTAAGACCTCCTGTGAGAAGATTTTTTCTCTCACGCGTTCCAGCAAATCCAGTGAAGGCTCAGGCTTTTCTGAAGTGTGTTTCAGATCTAGAGCTTTCAGAGGTAATCATACCAGTTTCGTTTCAGGAACAGGGTCTGGGGTTTTATTAAAATCTATTCATTGTCCCAAAGAAAGAAAATTCATTCAGGCCAGTTCTGGATCTGAAAATTTTGAATCGTTTTGTAAGAGTGCCAACTTTCAAAATGGTGACTATAAGGACTATTCTGCCTTTTGTTCAGCAAGATCATTATATTTCCACGATAGACTTACAGGATGCATATCTTCATATTCCGATTCATCCAGATCACTATCGGTTTCTGAGATTCTCTTTTCTAGACAAGCATTACCAATTTGTCGCTCTTCCATTTGGCCTAGCAACAGCTTCAAGAATTTTTTCAAAGGTTCTCGGTGCCCTACTCTCTGTAATCAGAGAACAGGGTATTGCTGTGTTTCCTTATTTGGACGATATCTTGGTACTAGCTCACTCTTTACATTCTGCCGAATCTCACACAAATCAACTAGTGTTGTTTATTCAAAGACATGGTTGGAGGATCAATTTATGTGTAGTGTAATAGGAGCGCCTAAAGGTGGATTCCTGCTGCTAAAAAAGTTCTTCCCTCAAAGAGAACTAAATGGTGGATAAGAAGAAAAAATGGGGTTTATTTAGCAGCGCTAAAAAAAAAAAGCTAGGAAATGATGATACCAATCTAATTTATGTTTTATACAATCTATTTTATTTAAAATTCTTATAACACATAAAAACAACAGCAAATGCTTTTCATAATTAATAAAGGGACGTCTCCCTTATACAACACTTATAAAAACAGACTAGAACCATATAATTCTAGAATTCCAGGTATAAAGGAATTAATTCTATATATAACATATGGCAAGCAACAAATTTCTAAGATAAATGGTGAATTGAATATTTAAAAGGCACAAATGTATCAATCCTAACAGCTTTACAGTTCTTCAGTAACAAATACGGTTATAAAGTTACACAGTTACTTTCCTTGGACATATAATTGGCTCAGGTGTGCTGGATAGTTAAAAAGGCAAAAAACAGCCAATATTCTGATTTAGGTGCCAAAGCAATCGTGGTTAATGGAAATGGTTAATTTAACAGATGAATACCTTGATGTCTTTAAAGTTCAGTTCGCGTGTTTTAAAAAACGTAGTGCAAATTAGTGTAGAGGTACCTTAATCTGTCCTGGTTGCAACCGCTGATATTCTTCACTGTGAGGGATTCACAGACTGTTTGTTCCTGGTGCTTCTGATAAGTCACCTGACCTTCTCTTTGATTCAGAGGTCAGGGGTGATGATCCGTTCTGGTGATGTAGTTATCCTTTTTTTGTTTTCCTTTCTTCTTATAGCCCAAATATTGTTTTCATCTGGGTTCCCTCAGACTTCTTAAGGTTTGAAGAAATCTTTGGTCAGTGTTTAGCAGTAACACCGTATTCCCTGAAGTTACCAAAGGTAGATTTTAACTTGCAGGGTCAGGAGAAAAGTTTAAAGTTGCAGGGTCACACAGCTTTGTGACAGTAGTAAATGAAGTTTAGTAGAGTGTAGCAGGTCCCATTCAACGCGTTTCACCCTTCTGGGCTATATCAAGAATGCTTATCCTGCTAGCTTCTGGCTTTTTAAAGGTATGAATGTGTTTTGATTGGTTCCTTCATTTCCTTTTGATTTCTATCAACACCTGTGTGGCTTCCAATGTAAAGGTGGACTTTATTTAAGTTGGTAATGATTGTTTTTGTGTTGTTATTTAGTTACATGATACACAAGGAAGAGAACTTATAATTTCTGCTTTATTAGCATTCACACAATTCAACTTATATATTTCAATTCTAAAGTGCCTTTATTAGATAATATACATTTAGATCGTGCAAACTTAAAATTACCTAAACTGAAACGAAAATATAAGAATCAGAATTATCATTCCCATATCTAGAATTATTGTAAGTGGGTAAAAATTAACGATATATACATATTCCTTTTCAACAAAGGATAGTAAGTTCAACAATTTATAAATTTGTAACAGTTTAAAAATGGACGAAACGAAAATATAAGAATCAGAATCATCATTCCCATATCTAGAATTATTGTTAGTGGGTAAATGTTAACGATATATACAAATTCCTTTTCAACAAAGGATAGTAAGTTCAACAATTTATAAATTTGTAACAATTTAAAAATGGACGAAACAAAAATATAAGAATCAGAATCATCATTCCCATATCTAGAATTATTGTTAGTGGGTAAAAATTAACGATATATACATATTCCTTTTCAACAAAGGATAGTAAGTTCAACAATTTATAAATTTGTAACAATTTAAAAATGGACGAAACGAAAATATAAGAATCAGAATCATCATTCCCATATCTAGAATTATTGTTAGTGGGTAAAAATTAACGATATATACATATTCCTTTTCAACAAAGGATAGTAAGTTCAACAATTTATAAATTTGTAACAATTTAAAAATGGACGAAACGAAAATATAAGAATCAGAATCATCATTCCCATATCTAGAATTATTGTTAGTGGGTAAAAATTAACGATATATACATATTCCTTTTCAACAAAGGATAGTAAGTTCAACAATTTATAAATTTGTAACAATTTAAAAATGGATGTACAATTAAATCAGAAATGATCAATCCCATAACTAGAGTTATTGCTAGTGGGTAAAAATATGGCTTATTCAATTAATTTATTGATTTTAGGGGGATAAAAATTCCTTTTTAATTACTAGAAAAATGAATTTATATAGGGCTTGTACTATCTTTGCCCAAGGTAAATTGAAATGTTATTGCTTATTTAATGTATGTGAGTATTTTCTATATATGTGGCTGATTTAACCTGGAAAATGTTCGCATATTGTAAGAGACTTTTATAAGAAGGGGGAAATGTCTATCTCAGAGTTCAAGCCTCCAGGTTGGAGGGTATTCATTAGGTATATAATTTCAGCTTCTGCCTTTAGGAGTTTATTTTCCCAGTTTCCCCCTCTCCAGTCGGGGTGAACTTTTTTAATTCCCCAATATTTAAAATCTTTAAGGTTGTTGTTGTGTACTTCCCTAAAGTGGCGATAGATATAAGGGTCAAGGTTACCCCTATCTATGCAAGAGAGGTGCTCCCTTATCCTTTCACGGAGCATTCTGGTTGTTTCTCCTATGTAAATTTTTTTACATGAACATTGAATGGCGTAAATAACGCCTTTATCTTGACATCTAATTGTGTCTCTTATTTTGAAAGTAAAGTTTCCACTATTTGATTTTAAAATCTTTTGTTTACTACTAAATTTACAGGCCCGGCATCTAAAACAGGGGAAAAAACCATTTAAAGGATTTCCGTCTAGGCACCTTTGAGTGTCTTTCTTCTTTATGCTTTTCAATTGACTGGGAGCTAGTAGGCTCTTTAAATTCTGTGCTTTCCTATATATTATTTTTGGATTTTCCCCCACTTGGAGGATCAATTTACCAAATGTTCCTTAATTCCTCAGACAAGGGTCACCTTTTTAGGTTTCCAGATAGATTTAGTGTCCATGACTCTGTTTCTAACAGACAAGAGATGAATAAAATTGGTTTCAGCTTGTCGGAACCTTCAGTCTCAATCATTCCCTTCAGTGGCTATGTGCATGGAAGTTTTAGGTCTCATGACTGCAGCATCGGACGCGATCCCCTTTGCTTGTTTTCATGAGACCTCTCCAGCTTTGGATGCTGAAACAATGGTGTAGGGATTATACAAAGATATCACAGTTAATATCCTTAAATCCCAATGTTCGACTATCTCTAACTTGGTGGTTAGACCACCATCGTATAGTTCAAGGGGCCACTTTTGTTCGTCCAACCTGGACTGTAATCACAACAGATGCAAGTCTTTCAGGTTGGGAAGCTGTCTGGGGATCTCTGACAGCACAAGGTGTTTGGAAACCTCAAGAGGCGAGGTCATTTCTATTGGCTGATCCAATCAGCCAATCGGATTGAACTTCAATCCGATTGGCTGATTAAATCAACCAATCAGATTTTTCCTACCTTAATTCCGATTGGCTGATAGAATCCTATCAGCCAATCGGAATTCGAGGGACGCCATCTTGGATGACGTCATTTAAAGGAAACTTCATTCAGTGTTAGCCGTCGTCAGAAGAGGATGCTCCACGTCGGATGTCTTGAAGATGGACCCGCTCCGCGCCGGATGGATGAAGATAGAAGATGCCGCTTGGATGAAGCCTTCTCCCGGTCCGGATGTCCTCTTCTGCCCAGATCGGATGAAGACTTCTGCCGGTCCGGATGTCCTCTTCTGCCCCATTGGATGAAGACTTCTGGACGGATCGGATGACCAGTGGTGTCCGGCTGGGTGAACACGGCTCAAGGTAGGGTGATCTTCAATGGGGTAGTGTAAGTTTTTTTTTAAGGGGGATCGGGAGGGTTTTAGAGTAGGGGTGTGTGGGTGGTGGGTTGTAATGTTGGGGGGGGTCTTGTATTTTTTTTACAGGTAAAAGAGCTGATTACTTTGGGGCAATGCCCCGCAAAAAGCCCTTTTAAGGGCTGGTAAAAGAGCTGATTACTTTTGTAATTTAGTATAGGGTAGGGAATTTTATTATTTTGGGGGGCTTTTTTATTTTATTAGGGGGCTTAGATTAGGTGTAATTAGATTAAAATTCTTGTAATATATTTTTATTTTTTGTAATTTAGTGTTTGTTTGTTTTTGTAATATAGTTTAGTTTATTTAATTGTATTTTAGTTTAGATCATTGTAGGTAATTAATTTAATTAATTTATTGATAGTGTAGTGTTAGGTGTATTTGTAACTTAGGTTAGGATTTATTTTACAGGTAATTTTAAAATTATTTTAACTAGGTAGCTATTAAATAGTTATTAACTATTTAATAGCTATTGTACCTAGTTAAAATAAATACAAAGTTGCCTGTAAAATAAATATGAATCCTAAAATAGCTACAATGTAACTATTAGTTATATTGTAGCTATCTTATGGTTTATTTTATAGGTAAGTATTTAGTTTTAAATAGGATTAATTTATTTAATTATAGTAATTTTAGTTCGTTTTATTTAAATTATACTTAACTTAGGGGGATGTTAGGGTTAGATTTAGGTTTAGGGGTTAATAACTTTATTATAGTAGCGGCGACGTTGGGGCGGGAGATTAGGGGTTAATAATTGTAGGTAGGTGGCAGCGATGTTAGGGAGGGCATATTAGGGGTGAATAAAATTTATTATAGTGTTTGCGAGGTGGGAGTGCGGCGGTTTAGGGGTTAATACATTTATTAAAGTGGCAGCGATGTCCGGTCGGCAGATTAGGGGTTAATAAGTGTAGGTAGGTGGCGGCGACATTGGGGGGGTAGATTAGGGGTTAATAAATATAATATAGGTGTCGGCGATGTTAGGGACAGCAGATTAGGAGTTCATAGCTATAATGTAGGTGGCGGCGGTGTCCGGGCGGCAGATTAGGGGTTAAATAATTTTATTTTAGTGTTTGCGATGTGGGGGGGGCCTAGCTTTAGGGGTTAATATGTAGTTTATGGGTGTTAGTGTACTTTATAGCACTGTAGTTAAGAGCTTTATGTTCCGGCGTTAGCCCATAAAACTCTTAACTACTGACTTTTTTATGCGGTAGGAGTCTTGGTGGTAGAGGCTGTACCGCTCACTTCTTCCAAGACTCGTAATACCAGCGTTAGGCAAATCCCATTAAAAAGATAGGATACGCAATTGACGTAAGGGGATTTGCGGTAGCCAAAAGTCGCAGAAGAAAAGTGAGCGGTACACCTGTACCTGCCATACTCGTAATACCAGCGGGCGTTAAAAAGCAGCGTTAGGACCCCTTAACGCTGCTTTTTAAGGCTAACGCAGAACTCTAAATCTAGGTGTTAGTTCCTACATTTACACCTCTTTATATTATAGCCTGTTATACAACTGAAAGGGAATATGTAATTACTTATTAGACAGGGGAAGATAGATTGGAAAAAGGATCTATAATATTCAACTATTATTCAACTTTAGCAAAGGATGTAAGTATTTGAAAAGGAGTACTATATGTTTACTCATCCTAGTATAGCGGGAGTCTGGTGCCAACCCCCTCCCCCCCCCGTTATATATTGGACACCTTGAAACCCTAAATAAGATTAAAAAAAGTAGTTTTATTGCTAAACCACATACAACAAACCTATTTTCCAGTGATCGTCTGTGTGTCGTTTGTGTTTTATTTTATTAAAATCAATGGGGGCTTTTTGGTTACTGATGCATGCTTTGAGGGTTCTATAACGTCCCAGCAACTAAAGGCATTCCTTAAAGAAACACTTTTCCGGATTTGGGCCACATTGGATCATGGTACTTGGAGTTTCAGGGAGATTGCATTCCATTTGCTGGCATCAGGGAGCCGCTATTACAATCAGGGAGACTCCCTGAACTTTAGGGAGAGTTGGGATGTCTGCAATAAAGTCTATTTGTTTCATGTCTGCGTTTTTCTGACAGGACTCTTTTGGACAATGTGACTTTTTCATTCAGGATTGGAAAGCTTCTTACTATGCAAATCCACCACAAGGTGTGGCCTACCTACTTGTCTTAGTGCCATGCAAGAGGCAAACGTTTAGAATTCATAGGGTTCTGGAATTTAGATATGGTTATGGGGCATATATTTATTTATAAGTGCGAGCGGACATGATACGGATGTATCTTTGGACCTACGATTGTTGTCCTAGAAGGTTCTGTTTTTGTTAGCCATCTCCACAGCTAGGAGAGCTTTGGAGTTGTCGGCTCTATCTTTTAAGTCATTTTTACTTTTCTTTAACACGAAAGAAAAGTAAACGTAGTTTATAAGATAAGGTTGTATTTTCAGAGACTATTAACCAAATTATTGTTTTGGACAAGGAAAGAAGTCTTCAAAATTTAGATGTTGTAAAAGCTTTAAAATACTGTATAGAATTCACAAAAATCTTTTAGTAATTCCATTGCAATTTTTTGTGCACTTTTCTGGGGCTCATTGATGGTGGGAGAGTTGCCACCTGAATAGATTATGGCTCATTCTAACAAATCAATGGCTACTTCCTGGACTTTTCGTAATAAGGCCTACATGTAAAATTTGTCTTCTGTTCATAGTTTTTTTGCAGAAAGGTTTGTGAGTCATTGTGTCTGATTAATCACCTGCTTTTCTTTTATCCCAGTCAAAAATACATTATATTATTATATTTATTTTGCTTGAATACAGTTTTGTAATTTAAAACTGAGTAATATATAACAAATTATCTGCTTATTTACTGAGGTTGCAGTTTTGTAACTAAACATTTTTATAGTAATTTATCATACATATTATTTAATTCTAATGAGTTTGTGAGTAAAATAGCTTTATGTTGTAAAAAGACAACCCTATAATCAATAGATCTCAGCAGGTCTCTCCTTTTTGTACCTGTGCACGGTTATACATTTCTTTTGTGAATATTGAAAAGTTATCACAAGTAAGATAAATACATTTTTTTATTTTATTTTTTTTATTTATTTTTTTAGATAATTTTTATTGAGATTTTGTTACACAATACAGAAAATGAAAAGCAAATAGAGGTACCTCTGTTACAGTTCATCATCACAGTGGGTTCAACAACCATATATATTAATAACATCCATTCTATATTTTTAGCAAATGGAACCAGTACAAGAATATAAACATGACAAGGTAAAATCTATAAGATCTAGAGATGTCCTACAGTTATTATGATGTAGATGATATTAGATGTAAGTCAAATAATAATATTAATGATAAATGTGTTACCATCATTATTCTGTACCTGTATATATGAGGTAGACAGGAGGAAGAAATCTATCACAACATATCTAATATTAGGTGATGTAAAACTAGAATAGACTAAAAAGATATACGACCATTAGCTAAGAACCAAAATTATCGACATGCGGATTTGTATATGGTAAGCTTGCAAAAAATCAGTATTAAAAGCCATGGTCCAAAAGATGCTTAGAACTCGATGCCACCCAGTCTGGTATTACGAGTCTTGGGTGTGGAGGCACAGTAGCGGGTGAAGCCACCTCCTTGCAATAAGTTTTTGCAGGTTGGGATGTCTGTTATTGTATTAGGTAACCAGACTTAATTATGAAAATTAAAATATGGGTAAGTATTCTTACACCAATAACTATTGGGAAAAAATCTATGATGTCATATAGTAATGGCTCATAAATAATGACTCTTTGTCTGCTGGTTTTATAAATATATATTTTCAAGCTCCCTTATCTGAAATGTTTTCTAGTGATATTGTAATTATTTTTTTCTGGATGTCATATAAAAACCAAGTTTTCAAAAGTTTCTATTGCTGCAACATTTATCTACTTAGGTGTTAAGTGATTTTGTATCGTAGATAAAAAAAAAGAACCTGTATGGGCTATATAAATGGATTATCTACAAAACATTTATGCAAAGAAAAATCTAGTGAATAATGTCCCTTTAAACTGTTCAAAGGATTTTAAAAGGCAAATCTACTTTTCAATGCTAACCTATAAGATATTTTCTTCTCTCTTGGTTATTATTACCTTTCGCCTAGATTACGAGTCTTGCGTTATGAGGGGTGCGGTGCTAACTTGCAGTTTATTCTCACCGCTCACTTCCCTGCAGCGCTGGTATTACGGGTTTTTACAAACCTGGCGTTAACAGGCAAGAAGTAAGCGTAGAGCAAAATTGAGCTCCACACTGCACTCCAATACCAGCGCTGCTTAAGTGAGCGGTGAGCTGGTTATACGTGCTTGTGCACGATTTCCCAATAGACATCAATGGGGAGAGCCGGCTGAGAAAAAGTCTAACACCTGCAAAAAAGCAGCGTAAAACTCAGTAACGCAGCCCCATTGATTCCTATGGGGAAACTAAATGTATGTTTACACCTAACACCCTAACATGAACCCTGAGTCTAAACACCCCTAATCTTACACTTATTAACCCCTAATCTTCCGCCCTCGACATCGCCGACACCTACATTATACTTATTAACCCCTAATCTGCCGCTCCGGACATCGCCGCCACCTACATTATACTTATTAACCCCTAATCTGCTGCCCCCAACATCGATGACACCTACATTATATTTATTAACCACTAATCTGCTGCCCCTAACATCGCCGCCACCTACCTACATTTATTAACCCCTAATCTGCCATCCCCAACTTCACCGCCACTATTCTAAATTTATTAACCCCTAAACCTAAGTCTAACCCTAACCCTAACCCCCCCTAATTTAAATATAATTAAAATAAATCTAAACAAAATTCCTATCATTACCTAAATTATTCCTATTTAAAACTAAATACTTACCTATAAAATAAACCCTAAGCTAGCTACAATATAACTAATAGTTACATTGTATCTAGCTTAGGGTTAATTTTTATTTTACAGGCAAGTTTGTATTTATTTTAACTAGGTAGAATAGTTACTAAATAGTTATTAACTATTTAATAACTACCTAGCTAAAATAAATACAAATTTACCTGTAAAATAAAACCTAACCTAAGTTACACCTAACATTACACTACAATTAAATAAATTACCTAAATTAAATACAATTAAATAAATTAAATACAATTAGCTAAATTACAAACCCCCCCCACTAAATTACAGAAAATAAAAAACAAATTACAAGAGATTTAAACTAATTACACCTAATCTAAGAGCCCTATCAAAATAAAAAAGCCCCCCAAAATAAAAAAAACCCTAGCCTAAACTAAACTATCAATAGCCCTTAAAAGGGCCTTTTGCGGGGCCTTGCCCCAAAGAAATCAGCTCTTTTACCTTTAAAAATACAAACAACCCCCCCCAACAGTAAAACCCACCACCCACACAACCAACCCCCCAAATAAAACCCTAACTAAAAAAACCTAAGCTCCCTATTGCCCTGAAAAGGGCATTTGGATGGACTTGACCCTTAAAAGAGCATTTAGCTCTATTGCTGCCCAAAGCCCTAACCTAAAAATAAAACCCAATACACCCTTAAAAAATCCTAACACTAACCCCCGAAGATTCACTTACCGGGAGAAGTCTTCATCCAAGCGGCAAGATGTCCTCAACGAAGCCGGCAGAAGTGGTCCCCCAGACGGGCAGAAGTGGTCCTCCAGATGGGCAGAAGTCTTCACCCACCCAAGATGGCGTCCCTTAGATTCTAATTGGCTGATAGAATTCTATCAACCAATCGGAATTAAGGTTGAAAAAATCCGATTGGCTGATCCAATCAGCCAATAGGATTGAGCTTGCATTCTATTGGCTGATTGGAACAGCCAATAGAATGGGAGCTCAATCCTATTGGCTCATT